>NC_053158.1:32322528-32622528 GCF_016835505.1 Polypterus senegalus
ATGAGCCTGAATAAGTCATTTGATACCTCGTATTACTGTAGTCAGGGGGTGCATTCCAACATAAGATTTTTAATGAAATATTGCCAAAATATATATTTATTATATACCTTTTTATGTCTACATATTATGTATGTGTCAACATTCAATTTATCCGTGCATCCATTATCCAACCTGCTATATCTTAACTACAGGGTCACGGGGCTCTGCTGGAGCCAATCCCAGCCAACAAGGCAGGAAACAAACCCCGGGCAGGGCGCAAGCCCACACCAAGGACAATTTAGAATCGCCAATGCACCTAACCTGCATGTCTTTGGATTGTGGGAGGAAACCCACGCAGACACGGGAAGAACGTGCAAACTCCACGCAGGGAGGACCCGGAAGCAAACCCAGGTCTCCTTACTGTGAGGCAGCAGCGCTACCCACCGCACCACCATGCCGCCTTCAATTTATCTATTATTATTATTATTCATTTAACTATTGGTTAAATTCATTTTTTTTTTATTCTGGGCACAAACTGGTTAAGTGACCAGTTCAGGGTCACACAATCGAATTAAGATTGAACCCGTGTGGATTAAAGTTGAATGCCTTAACACTACACTATCCTGCACTGTCATTATATATATGATGTCCTTTACTATCTATCTATCTATCTATCTATCTATCTATCTATCTATCTATCTATCTATCTATCTATCTAACTAAAAGATGGTACAAAAAATTTAAAAAGTGTGTTTATACAAAAAACGCACAGAAGGGATAAACAGATGTGGTGCAGGAATGACAAGTCCCAGAAATAAAAGTTGGGGGTGCCAGCCAGGTCGTCCCATTTAATTTAACAGAAAAGTTCAAACAAAAATTAAATGCCTCCATTCAGGTGTCATGCCCTTGGGATTTGAAACAAACAAAAAGGCAAGACTTTAGCCGATGGTTTAGAGTTTGTTTGCTCGGAAACTCTGCCTGGGATTTCACTCTTGCCAAAAAGACGCCTCCTTCTGGGCCAGCCGAGACTCTTATTGCTGGGGAGCTGGAAGGGACGGGAATAAGTGACCTCATTGAGCAGTTTCGGGGAGACAAGGAGAAGATGATGTTAGCTGTAGCACCCCCTCTCGTTTTGCCGGGTTATTACATACCTCGGTCAAGCCCATGATAAGATCCTCATGCGTGGCACAAGCAAAACACAAAGTACAAAGGACCAAATGAAATTGTGCTAACCCCTCTGAGGCTGCCTTTAAAAGTGCCAAAGTGGCTGTTCAGACCAATGCCATAGGGGAACCATTTTTGTTTCCCAAAGAAACCATTCACAAGAAGGTTTCAGAAAGAGCTTGTTTTTATTTGAATCTGCAGCAGACTCCATTAATAGCCATTAGAAGATGATAACAGACTTGTGAAATACCAGTTGGTTCATGAATTTTGACAAGACAGGCTGAGTTCACAATTTTTTGATCTATTGTATCTTGCCCGGTAGTCAGCTATAACTTAAAGATACCCGTTTTCTCCACATATTAGGAGCCTTTTCAAAGTCCAAAAATCTAATTTCATACGCAGAGAACACTTTCTAGATTTAAAAGGCTCTTGTGTCAAGCAATGGTTCTACGAGGAACTACACAACCCGGTAATGTGCAATTAAAGAACTATTATTTTTAAAAGTGTATGTGCCCACTTCCTAATTGTCATATTGTCACACTCATCTCACCGATTTCCCTCTCTTTTTTGCTGTAACACACACATACACACACACACACACACACATGCACACACTCCTGGCCCTTTTTTTCCCTCATTAATGAATCTTGACCACAACTCTCTTTCTGATCCTAGACTCAATTTGTTCTGCCCTGACATGGCTCTGAAGATCTAGCTATGTCTCATACGTTTATGATTGGGGCCATCTTTTTATGCTAAACACTCAATAAACTTGAGCTTCTCCTAGTATCCCTAAGAGTCCCTGCATTCCTGAAACCCGGCTATAACTACAACAGCCAGGTCTCAAGGCAAACCCTTTTCTCAAGACAGGTTTCACTGCTCAAAATTATATATAAAATGTTAGTAGTGTGCAGGCAGGAGAGTAGTGGCCATCTGCCATGCTTTCTTGGTCCTGCGATTAACTGGGCAACAAGTTTCAGGCTTCCTCAGCTTGGGTTCTTTTCTACTTCTTGATTGTGGCCTTTTGCGATCCACCAAGAACTTTTCATTATCCCACACGGGAAGCAAGTCTAAAAAAGACAAAAGACTAAGTGCCTTCCATCAGTTTTCTGAAAGAACAAGAGGCAGGTTTTCCTTCAGTTTTTCATCAGGTTAGTTTTCCTTTCTTAACATAGATTTACACTTACTCTAGACAATTAGCTTTTGCTTTCAGAATAATGTATCTGAAGTGTTACAGTTCCTTTGTGTGTTAAAAATGATAAATGATGTTGGTGTCACCAGGGATGACAAATCAGTACCCTTTTTAAACATTAACACTGAGCCCCAGGTTAAGGTTTCTGTTTTCTTTACATTTTTTTTTTCTGGTGTAACAACTGCAGTGGTATGTGTTACCAGTACATTATGAATACAGAGTCTCATCATCCCACCACTTTTCAACTGGGTACCACAGGTTACCACGTCACCCATCTCCACCCACAACTGAGGGTTCAGAACTCTTTTAAAATTTTTTTTCTTGTTCTTCGTCTGTTTCTTCTATATTTTGGCTATAAATTAATGGACTTGATCATAGAAATCTGTTATATCAGATGTTGAAGATTAGAAAATTAATGGGAGTTCATAACACAATACATACAATTTATATACAATTTATAAACTGGTATGCACTGTCAGTTAAAGAGATCATTATATTTTCGTGTGAGATGCTCCTTTTAAAATATTTTTTAACAATTGAGACTGCAATTAACATGAACAAGTGTCCTTATAACTGTTATTTTAAGATCCATAACACACAGGCAGATAAGTCACTAGATATATAAATAAACAGGGAAGGCACATGTACTGTGTGGTCCCCGGCCGGGCTCCAGGAGGACGAGAGGAGGGCTTGTGCCTCCTCCAGACCGCGAGGGGGCGTCCGTCCTGGTTATGTTGGGGGCCTCGGGTAGAGGGCTTGGAAGCCCAGCCCTGTAGGGACCCGTGGCCACCACCAGGTGGCACCCCAGTGCCTTATCATCCCGGGAGCCCGGCACTTCCGCCACACCAGGAAGTGCCGGGGGAAGACGACAGGGGACACCCGGACGCTTCCGGGTGCGCAGCCGGCACTTCTGCCACACAGGGGTGTGGCCAAGACTAATTGCCGGGAAGCAGCTGGAGCTCATCCGGGTTCCTATAAGAGGGGCCGCCTCCCTCCAGTCATTGGTGGATGTCAGGAGGTAGTTGGCAGAGCTGGAGAGAGGACAGGAGGCGGCCAGAGGAAAGGCACAAGGACTGTGCCCTGGACTTTGGGGGAATCGGTGCAAGAGGCACTGGGGGTGCACGTGAGCACAAAACATTGTAAATAGTATAAACAGTGTGTTGGGTGAACTTATGATGTCCATCTGTGTGTGTTCGGGCCAGCGTTCACAACTGAAAGAAAAAAAAAGATCAACATGTGCGTTGTTCCTGCTTGCACTGAATACATCACGCGCTCTAACCCCTCCCCTCTCTCGATCTGACTCTAAGTAACAGCGTAAATACAGACGCAAACTAAGTGTATGTGTGTACTGTATAATATTAACACAAGGAGCAGCTTACTACTGAAAAAGGCAAATATAGGAGTGAGTGGGGATTGAACAGGGTACTCTTGATTACACTTGGTTTGCGTCTGTACTTGCGCTGTTATGGATCTTAAAAATAACAGTTATAAGGACACTTGTTCATGTTAATTGCAGTCTCAATTGTTAAAAAAATATTTTAAAAGGAGCATCCCACGTGAAAATATAACGATCTCATTAACTGACAGTGCATACCAGTTTATACATTTTATGTCCGTTTGAGGTTAAAAAGAAAAAACATGAAATCATATATCAATCGACACACGCTGCACGCAGGCAGGCGGGCAGTGACAGTGGAGATAAAGACGCTAGATAGATTGTATACAACAGGCAAAAATAGCGACCTTTTGATAACAGTATTAGCTATAATGAATGAAAGCATGAATTAATCAACAGAAATAACCGCAATCGAAATTTTAAACTTAACAATTTACTTAAGGAAAAAAAAAAAAAGAAAAACGCCCCAGCATGCAGAAAGTAGACGCTTGCAGGCAGGCAGCAACGCGGCCATGGTTAAAAAGAAAAAAAAGTAGCACTTTCTTCCTAGCAGGGAATTGAACTTGAGTCTCGGTAAGTATGCTGCATTCCGAGAAGCAAATCTTAGCACTACGCCACAGAAGCTATTGTGTTGTTCTTTAACCTTTTGTGAAAGTATTTATTTAATCTTTGGCAATCAGGCTTCATACATTCTATAGTTTATGCCTACATTTTGTAACATTTATTACTAAAATATGACAAAGTTTCTGTTTTAACAGTGTGCTTACACAGTTTACTGTAGAAACGGAACACACATGAAATGCATGTTTTCCAAATAAAGATCTATTATTTCCACTCTAAAACTCCAGCAGTTGAGTCACTCCCAGATAATCAAACAAGGCACGAGCTGGGATAACTTAGTGAATGTTCTGCGACGGTGGGGGATGGAATAGCCGGCTGCTTGCTGCTCCTCTTAATTGGCACATTTAGAAGACAAAGGACGCTGGCGGAGAAGTGAGAACGGTTTTAAGGTGGGCTGGATCTACGAGTTTTTTTGTAGACTCTGGTAATTCTAGTGTTAACTGTATATGCCTCTCAGGGTAATCTTTTTGTTGATATCATGTGATGCGCAATATTAACCAAAGAGTCAGCTGGCAGTGAACTGTACTCCTGACTAATGAATGAGGCGGGCCTTCAGTTCAAATGCTCGACCACATCTGAGCACTTTCCATTTTCCAGAAGTGGCTTGTTTAATAATATTTTTGCAAAAATACACATAAGCATACAACTGAATGACATGATTATGCGACACAAATAACGTGAGATTTTTCCATGGATTTTTTGATATTGTTTGTTGTCTGTTGTTGCTCACTGTAGACTCCTTTTATATCAGAAATATTATTATCTTTGTTCTAACTGAAAACATGCGATTCAAAATTGTTCTTGGTCATGACAAGTACAATGGGTAAGTGATATTTAAAAATATAATTTTTGGGTATAATATTCCTTAATTATCAAAATGACATGGACATGCATCAGCTTTTGCATTTTTGTCATTAGGTCATTTAAACTAAAAATGCTGAAGGACATGTTCACTTTGATCTTGTCACACTGTAGCCTTTGGAGGTCTTCAAGTATGTTAGATTTTTATGCTTGTGAAGGAGGAGTGTGCGAGATGTATCATCTATGATAATATCTTATTTCTTGTTTTAACAATGTGCGAGCTGAAATTATTCAGTATGTCACTCACTCTTCAAAAAACAATAAAAAACAAGTAACCTAACAGTATAGACTACTGCACATGTGCAAAGTGACTGCACAGGTGTGCATGGTCAGTGCATCAGAAGTACAGAAGCCCACAGGAGTCAGGCAAAAAAATGAATAAATGAATTAAAATTAATTAATTATATAATTAGTTCGAAAAGGTTATTTTTATTTTCATAAGAAGCATAAATCTATCAGGTGCATTATACAGGGTGAGTCAAAATTATGTTAAAACCAATGGTACTGCTATGTATATACTTTGTGGTGGCTGGGTCCCATGCCCGGCCGGGCCACCCCTTCTACATATGTTCCGGGGTAGCTTCCATGGGCTCCTCAGAACCTTTTCCAGGACACTTGGTGGCAGCCTCCCTGGCAGACGATGGTGCCTCAGTTTCCTGCAGGGCTCCATGGGAGATGGAGTTCCCCACAGCCCTGTTGGGATCTGGGATGGCCTCCAGAGTGTGAAGCATGGGTCCCTGAGCTGGCCTGGACAACTGTACAGCTATAAAAATGGGCACGCAACCACCACTCTGGGCCAGAATCGGGAGGAAGAGGACGAGATTGCCAGGGAGGAGTGGTGGTGCCAGAAGAAGGGCTGTGTTTTGTGACTTGAGTGCTTGTGGGACTGTGTTATGACTGTGGGGTTCATGGGGAAGACGTTCCTCACAGGTGAAGAAAAATAAAAGTTTTTATGTTTTTTACACGTGCCTCTGTGTGAGTCTGTGCCAGGTCGGGTGCTATATAGCGCCTTTATTCACAACTTATATACAATTTTTTTGGACAATTTATGTGTCACATATGGCACATGTGTTGAACATGATGGCGAACAGGTTAAGACATTCCTGTAAATCATCTTGCACATATGAAGCATGTTTTGTGAATAAATTGTTTCCACCATTCAAATGTTAACATGATTTTGACTCACCCTGTATTACACTATCCGCCTTGGTTGGGATGTTCATTGATTCCAATTTAATTTTCCTGAGTGTCCAATTCCAAATATCATTCCAGCCTAAATCTTCTGAAATAATTTTGAAATGAATTATGTTTCACAAATTGGTCAGTTCCATTTCTTTAAGTTAAACTGATCATTAGTGGTAACTGCTTTCCTTTTTGGGGTATAATGCACAAAATGAAAATCTTTAAGAAAACTCTCTAAACTCTCAAAGTATGGGTGAATAACCTTTGTCCAAATGTTTCCAAATAAAGAGTGAAATAATAAATGCAATTCTTCATTTCTCCATAGCAGACAACCCTCACCCTAACCCCTGCAACTACTAGGCTATATCTAGCCTTGGGAATTTAGGGACGTATTCCTCACCGGATGTGGTCCCTTGTAATTACCTACCTGCCAGGCAGAGGCCTATCCTAGTTTACAGATAACAGTCCATTATGAAGCAGATGGTGAGGTAAACACAGGGCAAACAAATGTGCTTGTGGAGAGTGCAATTAGAAGGGAACACACCCTGAGTGGTATAAGTCCCTAAATTCCCAAGGCTAGATATACGTAACCTCTTCAACTACTATGGTACCCCCAAGTAATCTTTTTGATCTGATACTCTTTTTTATAAGAATTAACAATGCTGGTATGGTGGCTGCAGCATAAGCTCCAACATTTTTTTTGTAAGGTGCCTACTAATCAACTACTAACTTTTGGACAGTTGTTATTAGTTCAGACCCCTGAGTTGGCAGATTACTAACTTTATTTTGCAGGGTTGCTACCTCAAAATCAGCTTCTGAATCTTTCTTTTGTTGGTCAGAACTTATATTGTAACTGTCAAGACTTTTCCCACTAAGTCCTGATGGACCTCTTTAATTAAATGGAATGTCAGAGAAATAAGGGTTGTTACTGAAAGGAAGTCTAACGTAGCAAAGGTTGCCACATCTTAAGACAATAGATTGGTTGTCAGGACAAAGAGAGTGTGCTAAACTCAAAGCCAAGCCAAAACTAGAGTTGAATCTTGGACAGTTAGAAAACACTTTTTTTAATGAATCTTTGCTTTATATAACAAAGCTCAGAAGTATAGAAGCTCACTAGGATAGATTTACCTGATTTACATAAAATAATTTCTCAACTGAAACCCTCCACCTGCGTCCTTGACCCAATACCAACAAATTTTTTCAAAGAAGTATCGGGCGTGCTAATTGATAATGTTCTTGACATAGTAAATTCGTCATTAGATACGGGGGTCTTCCCAGACTGTCTTAAGAGTGCTGTAGTTAAACCCCTACTTAAGCAATATAATCTCGACCCCTCGGCTCTTGAAAATTTTAGACCCATCTCTAACCTGCCTTTCTTAAGTAAAATTCTGGAGAAGGCAGTCATTATGCAGTTAAATGACCACCTAAATAAACATGCTATTCTTGATAAATTTCAGTCGGGTTTTAGAACAAATCACAGCACAGAAACTGCACTCGTTAAAGTAGTAAATGATTTGTGAGTGAATGCAGACAGAGGCCATTTATCTGTTCTCATCCTCATAGATCTGAGTGTTGCATTTGACACCATTGATCATAATATTCTTAGAAATCGCCTTAGTCAATGGGTGGGCTTCTCTGGCATTGTCTTAAATTGGTTTGAATCCTACCTGGCAGGGAGAAAATTCTTTGTTAGTTGTGGGAATTACAACTCAAAGACACATGATATCCAATATGGTGTTCCACAAAGCTCTATCCTGGGTCCGCTGCTCTTCTCAATCTACATGCTTCCGTTAGGTCAGATTATCTCAGGGCACAACGTGAGCTACCACAGCTATGCTGATGACACACAGCTGTACTTATCAATAGCACCTGATGATCTCCGATTCTATTGATTCACTAACACAATGTCTGACTTGTATCTTAGAATTGATGAATAGTAACTTTCTCAAGTTAAATAAAGAGAAAACTGAAATCTTTGTGATTGGCAATAATGGATATAATGAGGCTATTAGAAATAAACTGGATATATTAGGATTAAAAGTCAAGATGGAGGTAAAAAGCTTAGGGGTAACTGTTGACTGTAATCTGAATTTTAAATTGCATATTAATCAGATCACTAGGACAGCATTTTTTCACTTAAGAAACATAGCAAAAGTTAGACCTTTTATATCATTGAAAGTCACGCGTTTGGTTTCAGTTGACTAGATTACTGTAACGCACTCCTCTCAGGACTACTCAAAAAAGACATAAATTGTTTGCAACGAGTGCAGAATGCAGCTGCTAGAATCCTAACTAGGAAAATAAAATCTGAGCGCATCTCTCCAGTTTTGATGACACTACACTGGTTGCCTGTGTCATTCAGGATTGACTTTAAAATTCTGCTTATGGTTTATAAAGCCTTAAATAATCTCGCCCCATTTTATATATCGGAATGCCTGACACCTTATATTCCAAATCGTAACCTCAGATCCTCAAATGAGTGTCTCCTTAGAATTCCAAGAACAAAACTTAAAAGAAGTGGTGAGGCGGTCTTCTGCTGTTATGCATGTAGGTTCTTTTTTCTTTTCTTTATTCTTTCTTATTTTTTGAAATTGTATTTCTTCTAAATGTTTACTTCTATTTTTCAAATAAATATTGATATATTTATGCATAGAGTTAGATAATAATTGTTTTTGTTTGTGAGTCATGGTTTTCCCTTTCTGGGGCATATAATATCAAATATTATTTTTTTTTTCTAGAACCTTGTCCCACAGTTACTAAAAATTCTTTTTTATTATAGTAAGGACTAAATGTAGTTTTTTATGTGTTATTATTGACAGCTTAATGTGAAAAGGCCACTACAACAAATTTCTGATGCAGTAATTGTGCATACCCAGCAGGAATTTCACGTCATGAAAGTAAAGGCAGAGAGTTATCATAAAGTGCAAACCACTGGTAATCCCCAAGTTTAGACTTTACCAGAAAATATTTTTAAAAACCTGCACAGTTCTGGAACAGTTTTCTTTGGAGAAAAGAAACTAAGATCAATATATACCAGAATATTGGGCAGAGAAGAATATGGACAAGAGAAGAAACGGCTCATGATCCGATGCATACCACATCATCTGTGAAACACGGTGGTGGCAGTTTTATGACATGATCGTGCATGGCTGCATCTGGAAGTCAGTCACTGGTGATTATTGATGATATGACTGCTGGCAGAAGCAGCAGGATGAATTCTGAAGTGTATAGGGTTATACTGTCTGCTCAGATTCAGACAAATGCTGCAAAACTGATAGGATGACGCTTTACAGTACAGATAGACAATGAGCCAAAACATCTAGCAAAAGCAAACCATGTGCTCTTCAATGCAAAGTAATGAAATATTCTTCAATGGCCAAGTCAATCAACTGACCTCAACCCAACTGGACATGCATTTTACTTGCTGAAGACAAAACTGAAGGCAGAAAGTCCAGCGAACAAGGAGCAACTGATAGCAACTGCAGTAAAGGCCTGGCAAAGTCTCACTAGGGAGGAAGATGGCCACAGGTTCAGACTTCAGGCAGTCACTGACTGAAAATGATTTTCAACAAAATATTGAAAATGATTCTTATATTGATGATTATATTAGTTTGTCCAAATACTCCTGAGCTCCTGAAAAGGGGCTCCTATAAAAATGACTGGCATTCCTAAATATTTTTGGCAAACTCCTTAAATTAAAGCTAAAAGTCTAGACTTCAATCACATAATGATTTCTTCACTTCAAATCCATTTTGAGCCAAAAATGATGAAAATTGTATCACTGGCCAAATACTTATGGACCTAACATAATGTATATACTGTATATATAACGGGTTCATATACTATTTTTTGCCACAGTATGAGTTCAAGGTATTAACGAAACACAAAACAAGCACATGTTCATTGCAGATCCCACTCATGCATACACTCAAACGGGGCAATTTAGAAATGACAATTAATCCAACATACACATCATTGGAATGTGATTGACTAAAACCCAAGTACCTGATGGAAATGGTGGAAAAACCAACCGAACATGCAAACAGTACTTTAGTGGGATTCAAATCCCAAAATTCTGTAGCACTAATTTCAGCACTAAAGGACCACCCAAACAATTGAACCATAAACTAAAAACATTTCTAACCAAAAATGATGACTACCTGTCTGCTGGGAATGACCTTATAATGGTAATTAAGGAGGTGGAACTTAGTAGAATAACGTTGTCTCAGCAACAGAACTACTAAGATGACTACAAATCACACCTTGAAACCCCACATCTTCAAAATGAACAAAAGGCATGTGGAAGATTAAATTCCAGGACTGAGATATAACTGAAGTGCTTTACTGTTTACTGCAGCTGGCAGGAGGAGTAGGAAAGACCTCACACCGTCTATAATTATTCAACTGCGCTATAACGTGTTAAGATAATAATAACATAAGGAGACCCAGTTTGTGACATTAAAGTAGTCTTAATGTGCACTTTTTAGAGTTTCACTCAAGATAAATCACCGCTTTGTATTATATTTTATTTTACCCTCCCCCAAAGTAACTGGCACTAGATCGAATGCTTATCAGTTATAATTATATAAGGGCTTTGTTCTGCCAAGCAGAACATGAAATGATGCTGTCTGAACACAGTATATTAGGCAGAACCTAATTAAACACAAATTCTGTAAGCAGAATATATAATGTTCTAAATGTAATGCACAATGCAACTGGCAATGTAATCAAGTCACTTCAAAGCACAGATCAGTTGAAATGTATAATTTTTTTTTAATAAATGTGAAACTTTTGCAGTAATTATTTGAAGGCAATGAATAAACTAAACATTTAAGTTTAAGATTCAAGCTTTCAGGTGAATGATAAAATAATTTTCACTTTGTATTGACTAACACTGGACACGCTCTTCCAGCACTATACATAGTTTGAAATTTTGCTAGCAATGATGATTTTATTTCACTTAATTTATTATAAATCTTCCAGAAGTCTATGGAACTAAAACTGGAAAGGGGAATTACAGAGAAAACAGCTTGCTGGCTTGTAAAATATTTGAGCAAAATCAGTAAAATTGGTCAACTGATTAAAAATGTTTTAAGTCAAAGATTGACAGCAAATCCAATGACAAGCCTTAAGAGTGTCACAGTTTATTATGGGGTGACGTTTAGTTTGGAAAGCTCTAATTCAGAAAAGGATGTTCTTGGCTGATTAAGGTGGAAATCCTCATCCTTTTTAGTGTCTACAAAAGCAAATGTTCCAACATTGTATAGCGTGACCACCAGGGGGCATCTCAGTGCCCTGACATAAGACACAACTCAACCACAGTCAGTTCCACATTCAATTAAACAGTGATTTGTTTAACAAGAGTACCTTTTCAGGATTTCACCTAGCCATCACTGCTGAAATAACACACCAATATCTTCTGTCTCCTTCCTGTCCTCCACTTCGAGCGTCATCTCACTCTCTCCCAAATAATATAAAAAGCCATTTCCTCTGGTCCTTCCATTATTCATCCCTGATATCAACTAGGGCTCAACTCGGCTAGGCCGGGCTGCATCTCCACTCCAGTGGTTCATCTATTACATCGACCTGACCAGGTAAGGAATCTTCCTCTACCCCTGTCAGGATGCCAGGTCATCCTGTCTGGTGCAACAGTTTATTTCAAAGATAGTAATACATGCCTAATTATATGAAATAACCATGCAGGTAGGTGTTTTCATTTGTGTTTTTGGCATTTTGCATATCAGGAACATTACATTTATTTGGTCCCTTTGCATATAGAGATGTCATGTTTTCATTGTGTGTGCTTGTCGGTTTTTCTTTGGGATCCCCAAGTTTTTTCAAAGGCACAGTTGATAAGCTTATTGCTACCTCTGTACAGGCCTGGCATGTCCATTATGATTCTGATTATTGAGAACTGTTGTCAATTTAACTGGCACTAGAACAATGCCTGTGTGGTAACACTTTGAGTAGTGACAAAAGAGGTATATAAATGTAATGAATTATTATTATTACTATTATGGTGGTGTCATTATTTAGGGGTTGTAGATTCCTGTTCATGATTTCCATTGTTGGTGATGAGAAACGGTCTGGATACACAGCTAAAACGGAGATGGAAGTAAAGATGGAAATTTTAGTGTGCAGGTAGAAACAGGAGCCACATTTTAGTTTGCAGGTGAATGCAGCTGGGATTTAAGTCAGCTCTGTGCAGGTGGGAGCGTTATGATACCTTCAGAAAGCAGATGGGAGTGCAGCCTTCTAATTCAGAAGGTTCTTAGAACTGCACAATTAAGATTTTAGGCTTAACGGTTCAAAAGATATGATCCAAATGCTGCAGGAAATAAGCCAATGCCATCATTAAAAATTCTAGTGCTGTGCCATAAAAACCCAAACCAGCGGGTCCATAAAGAATTTTATTCCCATGGAGTATGCTTTATACAGTGGTGTGAAAAACGATTTGCCCCCTTCCTGATTTCTTATTCTTTTGCATGTTTGTCACACAAAATGTATTAAAAATGTATTATATTTGACTAATGGTTAAATGTGTTTGATTATCAGAAACATTTTGTGTGACAAAAATGCAAAAGAATAAGAAATCAGGAAGGGGGCAAATAGTTTTTCACACCACTGTAATTAACAGGTGAAAATCTGATTATATGACTATTATTATGTATTAGCCTTCATTTGTTCCTTGATTTACATGTTTTTCATTTTATTGTTATTTTTGGGATATTATTTTACATGTGCTTTTTGTATTAATGTCAAATTTGTTCATGTTGGTATGTTTAATTCTTATTTAGTATTGTATACTAGCTGTCTGTAGTAGTGAAACAGGACACACTTTAAAAATCAATAATGAAAATAAAAAGAAAATGTAATTCTGGCCAAGCAGAAGGTAGGTACACTCTAGATAGATAGATAGATAGATAGATAGATAGATAAGACTTTATTGTCTGTGCATATCTGATCATGTTCAGCTCTGACAGAACAGCTGCCTCTGCACGGGGAGAAAAGCACGTGGCCATGATATCTCTGGCAATCAGCAGCTACCCTCTAAAACACAGGTATCTCTGATCTGTCTCTCAAAAAACATCAAACATTACTCCTTAACAATCTCTAGATGATAATGTCTGCTGAACAAACAGGTATTGCTAGCTAAGCGGAGGCAAGGGACGCTCCAACACGTGATGAGAGGTAGACTGACTTGAACAGAGGCTGGCACATGAGTGAGGAGGACCCCACCCCCTACCCTCGGCCCATAGCCTCTCTCTCGGATGAGCGCAAATAAATCGCTACCGCAAGTGAACTATGAAAGCGTGATGAGAGTAGTCGCAAAATCAACCGGAATGTTCAAGCAACTTATAGAAAAAACCCGATCTAAATCCATCAAGTAGTTCTCTCATGAAAAGCAGACAAACAAACAGGCAGTCAAACATTTAGAATTTTATATATGTATATATAGATTTATGTATGTTTTTTGTGTTTTGTGGATGGAACCCCAATAGACAGGGCCATCCTCACACCACCGCTGCTCAGAGTGTCCTCCTTCTTTATATTTAGGTGCAGGTGTTGGTTCCAGTAGAGGGTCATTGACTGACTGTTAGAATGTATGTTTAGGATTTTTCTAGTTTTTGATTATTTATTGCTTCTTCTTGATTTCTGAGTATAGGGTTTCAATTTGGACTTGTTAGCTTTGGATTGACTTTTAGGCTATCCTCTTTTTCCCTGTTTAGTTTAAAATTTTTGTTACTTAAATTATTTTTTTATAAAGATTAACGAGTTGGCCTTCTCTCTCAAACCAGAGGTTTTCTCTGTGTTGAGGGGTATTTAGTATATTTTGTCTATCTGGGATATTTAAAAGAGATTTCTAAACTGTTTAAAGCCAGTGCTCCTTTTTGGATCCGTGCAGGCCAGAACCTGCCTGTTGAGCTTGGGGTCAGGCTGCCTAGGATGAGGTCTATCGATAGAAAGGTCAGTGAAGGTCCTGGCCTGCTTTTTGGGTCTTTTTAGAGGCTTTCTACCTTTTTTGCAATTTTGGTGTTATCCCATCACAATAATTACACTGTAGAGTTCTTTTTAGCTCACTGCTGGTTTTTTCTGTATGTGCTATTACCCATTTTTATCATATTTCACTAAGAACAAACAACAATTTGAAAATTGCAGTGAACTGGCTGTGCATGGCAATAACCTGATGTGTTTTTACAAGGTGACTTCTAACACACATGTACTGTATTATGAAAAAACATACTCATTAAGATAATAAGAATAGTTAAAGTGGACAAGAACCATAGATGCTTTAGAACTGACTGATTGTCCACTTTCAAAATTAGCCCATAAAACTGACTCTGTGTTGAGGTTTTTTTTGGCATAAAACTAATTGTATTGCATTCTTTCTTCCTTCTATCAGTCTTATTTTTTACTTAAAACTAGAACAATGACTAGCCACAAGTTTCACTCTTCAGTGCTTTACGTATGCCCCCATCTTATCAAAGTCTGATGCACACAAGGGGGCAAAGAATTCATTCCTTTCCTCTACTCCCCTGAGGGCAAATACTAACCTCATCAATAAGAAGAATGACACCCTTGCTGTGGTTAACCAAGAAATGAGAGCTTACAGAGTCTCCAGGCTCCATGCTTGACAACCAGAGAGAGGATGCAGATGACCTTCTGATGCTACTGATAAAAACATCACCAGACTTGTGGCATTAATTATATTTTAATAATCTAGTGTAATCAAGCCAGCCCAAGCGCAGAGGTTTTATAAGACTTCATGCATTAGATAAAAGTGCCTAAGAGTTTCTCTGAGAGATAATGTCAGTGTTGCGCTTAACGCAGTATGACATTTAGAAGCCACTCCACTCAGGCGTAACATTTCTTTAACATTTTGAATGCACTTGGAGGTTTCTTTGTCTCTCAATGAGTATTTTGTGTACAACAGAAGTTGTAAATGATAAATAAATACAAAAATCAACAATTAAGAATATCTTCCTTTTAGAAGCATTACAAGAGTCGAAAATATATTTGTTCTACTACATAATTTGGGAATATGTACATACAGCAAGCAATGTTATAGGATAAGATGGAAGAGACACTGTTTTCAAAAGTAATACTTGCTGGCAAGGGGTTGCTAGGAGCAAGGAAGTGGGCTGGCAAAAGGCTGAGAACAAGTGCAGATGAAACATCCTGCAGAGACAGAGAGCTACACAGACGGGTGTAGAACAAATCCAGTGTGGGGACAGAGAGGCCAAGTGAGGCTGATCAGCTGTGTAAGTGTGCTGGTAGTGCAGGGACAAGCAGGGATGCCAGTCCAGGGGACAAAGAGTTATGCCCTGAGTATTGATATGCAATACGTTCCCATTACGCTAGTGCCCAGTTATGGTTGACCCACTACTCACACAGCAAATGGGGGCAGAGATGGCTGACGGCAGGCCAGATGACCTCCTGGATATGACCTCAGGAAGCAAGGAGTCTCCCATTAACCTACAGAGCAAGACAGGGTTCTCCTTTAAGGGAATGGGCATGGAGGTTGCTCACATAGCTGTTCCTTTAACCGCTTCTGAAGATCGTGGGGTTCTGGGACACCAGTAACCACCGGTTCTTCTCACTCTACATGGGAGTTTGAATATGCGGATTTGACGTATTAAATAGTTTTTTGGTTTTGAAAATGTTAATATATTTATTTTATTGTTTTATTTCCATTTTGTTTACCTACGTTTGTCGTCGCTTGTTTACAGGCTAACTTGGTTATAACATGGATGTCATCAGGGCAATGGGATAAAACATCATCATTAAGGTTACATCTCCATCCCAGATTGCAGATAACAACATTGATTCTAACAATATATTTCAGTAAGTTCACTTTTATAACAATTTCTTGGCTCACCATCTGACTTTTTTGGTACTCATCTAACAGTTTTAGTGGTCATACTTTTGGACTCTTGATTACAATTTTCGCATGCCAATTGACTAAATCTGTTTCCTCATCTTAGGCAGTTATTTTTTTTATCACAGCACAATACTTCTAAAAGGAATTCTCTGCAGCAAAAGTAGGGCCATTCAGAAGCCAGGACTGGTTTTGGATCAGTGAGAGATTTTTAAAGGTGCCTTGGGTTAAAATGGAGTTGGGAGGAGGGAAGAAAGTTTGGGATGAAGGCTCACTGGCAACAAGAACAGGCCAGGCTGACAACGGACAGAGAATCGTCAAGTGAGGAAAGAACTGCTTTAGAAGGTGGGCAAGCCATCCCTGCAAACAGACAAGCCCATAGAGGTGGTAGATATTTTTAATTCTGCTTACTTGTGCCTTTGTATCCTTTCTAGTATTCATTCCACCCTTCTGCTTTTTAAAATATAAATTATCACTTTGTTTCAAATGTAAAAATGCATTTAAACAAAACCAATACATTTTAAAAATATTCACTGCATGAATGCTCCCACTCCTTTTAGAGCAGTCAAAGAGTTTATGCACATCCTTATATTGTAATATACTGTAGCTTGGTTGAAGAGGCCAGTGCTTTTCTTTATTGTTTGAAATATTAAAGGTTGTCAATATCAGAGAATTTTGCATGAGCAGAGCTTGATAAGCATTTTATTATTTAGTTTAGCTTTGCTATTTAGTATTTATTAGTATGATGCATAGAAACAAGGCTTCTGTTTATGTAGATGTGTATAAAAACAGGTGTATCAGAGCAACATGAAGCCAGTAGCCTACAGACTCGACAGTTTGAATACAATAAGATAATACCTTCATGTACGGTTTGTTTTAATCATTCGATCTTCTAATGCATTTTCCATGAGGCAAAAGCAGTGTATAGCTAATGTGATGAATGCCCTTTTTAAAGTTCTTGAGCTCTGATAAATTCAGCAGCCTGCCTGCTCAAGAAAGTAATGAATTCCAAAAATTCTAGAAATCAAAGTGCAAAATACAGGGGATCCCCTAAACACTGTAGATCCTCTGAAAGTCTAAAAATCTAAACTTTTGACTGAACACTGAAGAGAAAAACATTTATTGTTTTAAATTACTCAATTTTCTTTTCTGAGTTTATGCAATAAATTTCTGAAAAAAAGGCCGTTTTATCATTTTTGTTGCACTACCAGGATGTCTGATTTGGTTTTAAACTTTTGATTCTCCTACTCTCTCAAAACATAGCATGTACTGTTGCAGATGCAGCACTCGTGCTTTCATGCAGAACTGAAATAACAACATTTCAGATATAATAGGCATCTTTGGTAACCAGTGCTGGACCGCAACAACATGAGAAATGCTAATGAAAAAATCTAACGTTACTCGTGTTGCATAATCCACATGTCGAGTCATTCAGTTTTATGTTCAAAATGCCCCAGACACGTGTATTACGGTAAGACTAACCACATCCAGAAAACGCTCTCGTGAATGAAAATGAAGCATGTGCTCAGATGTGACTGAGCATTTCAGTTGTAGATCCAACATCTGTCGTAACATTTATATTCACAGTGGTGTGCCTCACAATTACTTAGGGCAGTTGGTGAAACTACCTGAAATCATCTTGTTGAAACATCTCAGATGTGCACAGGAGTGACGTACTCTCATCTTAATAAAGTTTTCATTTGCTTTTCTTCAATTGTTAATCTTTAGTTTTACTAACCTCTTAGTGCATACGTTTTGTGGATATAATGTAAAGTTCAGCGTTAGCAAGTAAAGAAGCTGTTAATGATATGTATTGTTGACCAATGACGGAGGTAGGGAGGCGGGACCTCAGTTCAAATGTTTGAGTGTGTCCGAGCACGTGCCTTCATTGTTCAATGACAGCATCTTCCAGAAGTAATTTTGGTAAAAATGCAAGTGTTTAGAATGTTGCATACATATGACAGGATGACTTGGCCTATGAATTTTGTGACTCAAGTAACTTCAGATATTTCTTGGACTTTTTGATATTGTTTGCTGTTGTCCAGCCTTGGTCACCCTAGACCTGCTATATCAAAAACTTTGTTAGTTTCACTCAGCAGGAAAAAGATATTCATTTTTTTTCTTGGACATTATTACAAAACAATATGGAGTAAGTAATGTATAAAATATATGTCTACTTTAAATTTACAGTATAAAATTTAAATCACTTTCAGTAAAATAATTTCATTTCCTGAAAATAAATAAAATAATATGATAAAACAATTTAATTCAAAATGGTCAAGAAGTGGTCAGACAGTCCCTGTTTTATTTTCCTAGCAGCTACTCTCAGCTGCATTTCTCTGTTGCTTAAAGACTCAGCTGCCTTATGCCTGTGCACAGTTAATCAGCGTACAAGGTACTCTTTTGACAACCACACCAAAATATACCCATGATTCTATGAAGCTGATTTATAGCACATGAGGCATTGTCTGCCAATACAAGCTTAAATGCATTTAGACAATAGAATCTGAGTGGAGCTGTTGAAAAAAACATTTTTTTTTGTTACCAAATCCAATGGGGCCACCAGACCATGACATCAATGTATTTCTTTTCATTGACAGGTATTCAATTATAAGTACTAAATTCCAAAAAGCCATAATAGTAATTGAGCAATTTGACCTGTGAACATGATTATGCTAAGGACAGTTATCTCAAAGAAACCAAACCCTCTGCCAAAAATGTTCTAATTTACTGAGCAAGAACAAACTGCAACAGAAGAAAAACAGCAGCATATAAATACAGGAAATAATAGGAAAATCAATGACTACAATAAGTAAAAATAATATAAAAGAATATAACAAAAAAGTAAAAATTATATAAAAGAAAACAAACAAAATCAACAGGTTTCCTTAACCATTTCTGTACATGGGGTTCCTGATATTATGTTTGGGTTACAGATTTCCTAATAACCCTACAGAATCAGTCATGGTCAAGTAGCAAAACAAGTGTTCTTAAACTGAGCATGGCTTTAGATTGCATTGATAAGTAACCATCACTCAGGAAGATTAACATGCAGAAAAGAAACAGAAGTAAGACATCTGTCAGTAAATTCAGAGGGCCACACAGACAAACAAACATAAGATGGCTACTGTTCAGTTTTGACGGCCACACAGATAAACAGAATACTCAGGACTTAGGAACAAAAAAGCTGCCACTCTGTGTGACACACAAGATATCCTATAAAGAGTAAAGCAAAGAAAAAAGTCTCAAAGTAGGTTCCTACTCAGTCCAGAGTTGCAGACCCCTAACACTAACAAACAAATAAAAGGCTTACAGCAAAGTTAAAATTTGGTTTTGATTGATTGATTGATTTTGGAGAAAGTGCCTTCTCTTCTGGATCATCGAGTTTTCTGTCCTTGTGATTTGGCAGTTTGGAAAGTTTTACATTTAAAAATATAGTTACATTTTACATTAGTTTTGGTGTTACGATAAATTCTCATCTGTTAGGCTAGTTACAAAAAACATAAAATGGTGTGATAATCAGCACTGCAGATGCCCATAGCCCATTTTCTTTTCCAATCCAGTCAACCACCTTCTTTCCCAAACTAATTGCCCCAAGTTTCCCAGTAACACTATTTTTTATGAAGCTGACTGGTATGTGTGGTTTTACTTGAGAAACAAAATACAAAGATTTATTTTTGACGAAGATTGAGAAATAAGCTTGAAAACATAAGGTAATCTTTTCAGAGTACAAAAATGACTTCTTCTAACTGAGATTGTAGTCAGAAGGGAAATGCAAAAAAGTTTTTTTTGCCAAGAAGAGCCTATTTATTAACCAGAACCAAAACACTAAGATGAAAACCAATGTAATACAAAGGAGGGAGTTTCAAAATCATAATATCGAACACTAAACTTTCCATGAGCACTAATTCACTAACTGAACCCATATCTCAGACAAAGCTGCTGATGTCACTGCATTTATCAGCTTGTGTCAGGGAAAAAGAACTAAAACCTTTTTAAAAGAAATACAATTCAATCTAATGCATGAAATTAACAATTCAAAATAAAACTTACAAAATGTAAAACTCTCAAATTAAAAAAATTATTCAGAGCACAAAAAAATAATTAAGCAGAAAAGACAGGTTTTCCCAATTCTTTACATTATTGACATTATTTATTAACATTTTTTTTTTGACTGTTGCCAGTGCCATTTTGAGGATTTTATTATAGCCATAGCCATCTTGTTGTTAGCAAGAGTGATGCATTCCCACTGTGTGGTAGTCAAAATGTGTGATGCCACCAAGCCAGTTCTATTGTAGAGATCATTTAGCTATATGGATACAATTAATAAAATGTAGCTTATTCAAATTGATTTAGGACTTAACGATTTTGTTTCATGTTCTTCTGACAGTGGTTTTTGGCATTCGTGTTGGTGTTACAGTCTGACTTTCTGTGTTTTAACCCTGGTCTGTTCTTGGTAACCAAGTCATCTCTCTTTCATCCACCCACCCTCTTGTGCCATGTTCCCTGCAATACTGGATTTGTAACAGAGTCATTTGTGACATTATATCAATGTGCCCAAAACCGTGAACGTTCTGCCAGTTGGGCTGCGTATGAGACAGAACAGTCTCAAGAGCTGAGAGGCTTGTTTCAGATGTTTGTTCTATGACTAAGTAAACCACACTTTAAACTGTACTGGTTTCATTCACATAATTATTTTTTATATTTGATTGAGCAGATCAGGCTGAGTACATATACGCTCCTACTGTAGTTCACATTTATATTTACTTTTATTGAGATTTCCTGAAACTTTAAAAATAAGTTATACATCTTTTGTAGGGTTTTACTGTAATGACCCGTGGCCTGGCAACCAGAAGGAACGTTAGACTAGACAAGCCATACTTCTTCCAAAACACTTCCCCAATCAACAATCAAAATAAGCAAAAAGGCAAACAGTATGTAAAATAATAAAGTGCATATATATATATATAGATAAAAAGAAACAATATGTATATCTCACCTTACAACTTGTCCCAACATAATACACACAACCCCAAAAGTGAACGGCATAATGTTATAATAAAAGATGCAGCAATAAATATACGATACAAACCCTCCCTTGTCCCTACATTGAACATGAGACAGATACGACACATGGAAAACATGAAACACAGAGAAAAGTCCAAAAGATTAAACTGAAGTTGATTAATGGAAGTGAACTTGTCCGATTGGAATTGTCCTACGGTAAATATCACACAGATGTAATTTTTGTTTGCTCCTTCCCCAAATGACAAAAAGCAGTCTCACTGTGCTCTCCTCGGCGTGTCGGTATGATCTAGAGCCCCAGGGTTTGCATAGTGAAGGTGAAGCAGTTGAATGTTTGGCATTGAAAGCAGCAAGCTTGAAAAGTGGCGTGAATTCTATATTTCTTTGTTTTCCATTGAAGTGTCCGGGTTATAACTGGTCATCCTTATCTTTTTGTCCTCTTGTTTATATAGCAATGTCCTGGATGGAATTGATGTGATCGACAAGGACAACTACGTTGAGGGGTCACAACTCTATAGCGTTTTCCTTTCCCCTTTGTTTCCAGGGGGAAACCATTTAAACAGACACACAACCGACTATATAAATGGGACAATGCTATAAAAGACGTGACTCAGCACAGAACACATTTAAGACGTCTCCATTCATGTAGCACCACATCATTATGGCCCAGAGAATCTACTCTAATGTTTGTCATTTGTTTGGAGACCTTACTTAAAAGTTTCTCATTTTTTTTACTTTTTTTAGTGTCAATTTGCTTTTCTAATGGGCACTATCATTTTGAGGATATTGTGTCACTCATTATCTTGGTAACACATCCCAAAATGTATCAGCATGGCCCGATGATGTCATCATCAGTGCAACTAAATAAAGGCTACCTGTCACAGCTGTAATGTATCTGAGATTGAATTTATTTGTGATCTATGTGCTTTCATTAGTGAATTTCTAATTTGAGTCTTTTGCTCTGTACTTTGATTTTTCTTATTTTACATGTATGCTTCTCACTTTGATCTTCGGTTTTAACAAACAACTTCTCTTTTCTCCCAGTATTTCCTCATAAAAATTTTCTGCCTTTCAACTTGAAATGAGTTCCTGTAGAGGCCATGGAGGAAACTCGAGTGTTTTGTTCAAGGAGCCTGTACTATCTGCTGAGACCTAGTGCACACTTTCTCTTCATCGTTTCCCACTTCTATGTGCTTTTCCATATGGCTCAGTCTTGCAACTTCTCCCCAGTCAGACCCTTCTCCTTCAGATCTTCTTTTACTTAATCCATCCACCTCTGCTTTGGCCTTCCTCACCTTCTCTTCCCCTTCATTCCCATCACTTTTTTGCCCATATATTCATTGTCTGTCCTCATCACCTGTCCATACCACTTCAGCTTACTTTTCTGTACTTTTTTAAATATCTCTCCCAATTTTGCTGTACCTCTGATTGTCTCATTTCTTATTCTGTCCATTTTTGTAACTCCACACATTCATCTCAACATTCTCATGTTTGCCACAGCTAACTTCTTCGACTCCGTTGCCTTTACTGCCCATGTCTCAGCTCCATATGTTACCACAGTCTAAAAAACTTTCCCTTTAACCTTTGCCTTAATTCTTTAATCACACAGTACTTCTAATTCATTTAGCCACTGGGCGGGCAACCAGCCCGACTTGGTGCCATTCCCAAGCCCAGATAAATACAGAGGGTTGAGGAGAGGTGTCAGGAAGAGAGCTTGTACAACTTTACCCAAAACCTTAATGATGAAACCAATCACAAATGACAGGCAGCCATATGATGAATAGTTCACAAAACACCATAATGTACGTTAAAAACACACCCCAATATGCTAAAACCTGCTAAAAACGCACCCTATAAAAGTGTGGCAAAATCTGCACCTCTGCATATGTATCAGTCGATTTGTCTCGAAGCACTCTTAATCATAAGAAACAACCATTTACAATGAATTGAGAAACAATGTAAAGGGTTAAAGCAGACATTATTTACAGACAACGTGGCAATGTTTTAAAAAGCGGGTGTATTTTACACAGTAACAATAAAGCTCATCCATACAACAGCAAAGATACACTAATGACACTGAGTTAGTTTTAGTTAAGAAAGGTAGCACATGATAAAAGAAGTGACAAGAATCTCCATGATTTTTCTGAATTAATTAGCTTAAAGACCACAATTAAGAAATTATTAGTTTTGATGAATTGTGTGCCTTGTAAATTATAAATCCTTGATCCATTTTCTGCACCTGCATTGTCCAAATCAGGATTGTGGGGACTGGAACGTATTAAGCAGTACCAGATACAAGGCGGGACACAGGGTGGGGAGTCATTTAATACATCACACAAACACACAGACACACACATGCCAGGCCAGGTTGGTGTCACCAACCAACATAACGTGTGTGTCTCCAGGATATGGCAGGAGGACTGGAGCACACAGAAGAAGCTACAGTCACCCTCCATGTATGTCACCACCAGGCCCAAGATTTTGAACCTCATCTCGTGAAGCTGTGAGACCGAAGTGGTAACTACTGTGCCACATCTTCATCCTAAAATATGAATGTAACTTTTCTTTTTAATAAATGTATGCATCCAAGGCTTTCTGTTCTCTATGGCTTAATCATCTTATATATCTGCATAAGGAATTTGTAATAATCTGACATGATCCATATTAATTATTATCTCCATCACTGATTTGTATAAAATACAAATCTCATTAATTAGGTAATTTTGTCTTACAAATTTCCTGCCATCCGACAGATGAGTCTGGTGAATTGTTTGGGTTTGTTTGCACTCTTACAATTTCAGTTCAGTACTCTTTGGCTTAAATCTATGCAGTCCCAACACCCAACCATACACATTTATTATATTTTCTGTAACAGCTATTATACACACTCCTCTTTAATAGATGCAGGTTTATTGGAGCATATTGCTCTTGCTATTTTAACTATAACAGCAGTTATGAGGTATCTGGTTATTGAATGCATGTATTGACTACTCTGGAGTAAAAAAGCAAAACAGTATTTAAAATCATTTCAAGCATAAAAAACATAACTTGTGTACACAATTTTCCCTAATTCTGTACTGAACAGAATCTAAATTTAAGCACTAGAATTACACAAGTGTCCATTGCCTATGGGTTAGTTCCATGGCGTGGCAGTTTCTTAAACCCACACATAATCACACCATCATTTAAACCTTGGCTAGACGTCTGGTCAAAATGGTCTCAAATCTTTACATTCACATGTGTTTTCTACAGGAAGTCTAAAATCTTCTCACAATCCAAAGATACGAGTTTAGGTTTCAGCAAACAAAACAATTTCCAGATGTCCCTGTTTGTATTAATGCGAGCCATGCAAGTGAGATTTTGCCAAGTGCTGTTATACTTGGGCACTGATACCACTACTTAGGCTAGGTGGTTTAGATGATCATCTTGCTACATGAAAAATTAAACTAAAAATTTAATTATTATACACAAATAATACATTTGAAAAAGTTTATTTTAGACAAGTTGATTCAATGATTTAATTTTCCTTTTTTATATCTGTAACTCCTTTAGCTCACTTGTTTTTAATATTCATGGTAGAAAATGTCCCAGTATCCTTTATATTCTAGATATAAACTACGTATTACCCAATAACATTTAATGCTGGGATGACATTTCTCTTGGGTGGCATGGTACCTTACTGATGTAGCATCAGAATTTAAATCCTGCATCTGGTTATTGTATGAGTGGAGTCTGCACATTTGTGGTGTGTGTTTTTAGTAGTTGGTCCATTTACTTCAAACACCCCAAAAACAGGCATGTTAGGTTAACTGGTGACTCAGAATGTGCGAGTGTGAATGAGAAAGTGTGCAAGAGTGAGTCCTGTAATGGGCTGGTGTGGGCGTGGGGTTGATTTTTGTCTAAGTAGCAAACATATTGTACAGCATTGTGACCCCAAATTGTAGTAAGTGGTTTTGGAAATGATGGAGAAATAAAGTCCTTCACCTTTACATGCTGGACACTAAGGCTGGATCATTTTAAAAATGGGTAAAGCACAGATGATTTACTTACACGGATTCACTGACTATCTATCTATCTATCTATCTATCTATCTATCTATCTATCTATCTATCTATCTATCTATCTATCTATAGTGGCGGATGGCCAGCAGCTCATCCCGGCCGGGATGCCCTTGAGATGGAAGAAGGTGGGAAGGCAGCTTTTCCAGGACAGTGCCTCCTTTAAAACGCTAGATGGCAGCTCCCCTGGAGTTTAACGATGCCCCGGATTCGCGCAGGGCATCCTGGTGCTTGAAGTGCAGTTTCTCAGCCCTGTTGGGTGCCGTGGGTGCTGCCAGGAGGAGCCATGCCTCATCCATAGCCCAGAAATACTAAAAGTACCGAGGACAGGAGCCTCTGAGCTGAAGAAAAAGCCAATTCTCCATCTGACCCGGAAGTGCTACCAAGTCACGTGGCAGGAGAGACAGAAGCACCTCCGGGTTAAGGACTATATAAAGGACTGTTGGAGACCCAGCAAGTGACCTGGATTCGGGAGGAGTAGGACAGAGCTTGCTGGGAGGTGTGGAGGAGAGATTTGAATTATAATTATTTGTGATTGGTGGTTCATTGCCTGTTTATTGGTGGTGGTGGTAAAAGGGCACAGTATCTATCTATCTATCTATCTATCTATCTATCTATCTATCTATCTATCTATCTATCTAATTAAAGTAATGCTTGTTCCTGCCACAATTTGAAAGTTTGACCCAAACACAATTAGATTTGGATAGGCTTTAATCCCAGTCCTAGGCACATGGTCACCCTATAAACATGTGTTTCTCAACTTTTTCTCAACCTTTTTAGTTGTCACAACCCACTGTTTTCCCCCTTGGTGAATCAAGAGTGATTGACCCATCTCGCCTCTCACCGTGAGCCGCTATAAACAATGGTAATTTCAATTTTAATATTGGTTCAACATGCTAATATGAAGTTAGATAGCAATCCACACCATGCCAAGGGATTTTAGTCATTACAATTTTAAATATGTCACCAGAGAGCATTAAGAAAGTTGGATTGGAATGGAAAGCTAATGGACATGTTATACGAAATGCCAGTTAATTCTTAATAATAAATTTAAAGATATTACAGTAAGTTTCACATCTGTGTAAGCCTTTGCTAGACTTACCCCAAGTGTATCACATTGAAAGTGATTATAATTCACAATTAGGAAATATATAAGCTTTCCATATCATGATTTGTATAATGAAGAAATATTTCCCTTAACAGAAAAAAATGCCAGCCAATGCGTTGATGCAGCTTGTTTCCACTGCACACTGCGAGCGATTGCAGCGCAATGAACCTTACTCAGAACAGTTTAGGATCATCAGTGGATGCAGACAGTTTGAATGACCTGATGATGATTAGCATTAATGGACCATAAGCCAGGGAAAGTGATCCTTTAAAGGATGTGGACCAGAGATACTTCATGTACAGTAATATATGAATACAAACTCTACAATATTCAGGGAACATGACCACAAGCATTTGACTAAGTGATGCCCATGACCATTGTTCTTAACATATTTTTATACTCAGCTTTTTGCCATGTTACTTATACAGCATATATTTCAAAGTGTCACAAAGAATAAAAATATTTCTAATAACCAATATTTAGTTATTATTATAAACATGCAATTATAATGTTTATTATAAATTTAGCTCCTAATGGCTATATTAGACAGCTTCTGCAGAAGGTAAAAATAAGTACACGTCGTTTCCATCCATCCACTAAGAATCGTCTTTACTCCAGTTCAAGGATGCAGTGGACCGAAAGTATGTTCTGCCAGCTTTGGGCTTGGAAAGAACAAACCCTGGACGGGACACCTAAAGGTTATTTTCAGGGTGAAGAATTTTGGTGACACAATGTTTCAAAAAGCTGTGACAGCAACCTTTTTACTTTGCCATGAAAACAACCTTTGCCTGTCTAGTCTGTTATTAAAATTGGGTCACTTTACAAAAGAAAGTTAATATTTTGTTGTAGCGCTGGATATCTATACAGCTTAATTATTGTTTATTGGCCTCCACATCTAAAGGACATTTGCCCAGTTTATTTCAATGTGTACATACTGTAGTGTGTAGTGAACGTAAGAAATTCTTAGCTGCATGTCTCCTCAGAAGTGATAACAGTATACAGAGGATTCACAAAGTATTCAAACTGTTTCACTTTCTGCACCTTTTACTGCATTGTGGACTTAATTTTCAACATACATTTGATATTTTTGCTCATCAGTCTACTCAGTAACCTATAAGGACAATTATGGGAACATGTTTTCTGTAAGTTTTGCAAATTTATTCAAAATTTGTAGTACTGAAAAAAGTATTCAAACCTTTAATTCAATACTTTGTAGAAGTCCCTTTGGCTGCAAGTAAAGCTTTGATTCTTGCTGGGTAAGTCTCTACAAGCATTGCACACCAGGATTTGGGCAGTGCATCTCTGGCAGATCCTCCCAAGCTTTACTAGATTGAATGGGAAGTGTCTGCAAACTGCCATCTTCAGGTCTCTCCACAAATGTTCTGTGGGGTTTAAGTCTGCGCTTTGGCTGGGCCACTCATGGACACTCAAAGATTTGTCCCAAAGCCATTCTAGCATTGTCTTAGTTGTATGCTTTGGGTCATTGTCATGCTGAAAGGTGAACCATTGCCCCAGTCTGAGACTGCATGCAGGTTTTCCTCAAAGGAACTCTCTGCATTTGGCTGCAATCATCCTTTCCTCAATTCTGACCAGTCTCTCTCTGTCCCTGCCGCTGAGAAGCACCCCCATAGCCTGACACTGCCGCCACCATGCTTGACTGGAGGGCCGGTATTAGGCAGGTGATGAGCAGTGCCTGGTCTTCACCTCACAGTGCTTGAAGTTCTGCCTGCAGGGTTCAATTTTTGCCTCATCAGACCTGCTTTCTTACAAGCTGAGAGTCCTGTGTTTGATATTGAATATTCCTATATAAGGCATCGATGGATGTTCATTTGGTTCTCTGCCTTTACTTTTAATATTTTATTTTTCTGTTTCAGGTGTTTGTCATATTTCTGTTATATCAGTTCATTTAACTATTATAATATTTACTTGTTTCTAGTTATTTTTGTTTGGCCATTTCCACATATTTGTTTGTGCTGTATCCATCTATCAACAACAACAACAACATTTATTTATATAGCACATTTTCATACAAACAGTAGCTCAAAGTGCTTTACATATTAAAGAACAGAAAAATGAAAGACACAATTATAAAACAAAATAAATCAACATTAATTAACATCGAATAAGAGTAAGGTTCAATGGCCAGGGGGGACAGAAAAAAAAAAACTCCAGACGGCTGGAGAAAAAATAAAATCTGTAGGGATTCCAGACCATGAGACCGCCCAGTCCCCTCTGTCTATCCATCATCCAACTCGCTTAATCCTAACTACAAGGTCACGGGGTTTGCTGGAGCCAATCCCAGCCAACACAAACCCCGGGCAGGGCGCCAGCCCACCGCAGGGCACACGCACACACACATCCACACACCAAGCACACACTAGGGACAATTTAGAATTACCAGTGCACCTAACCTGCATGTCTGTGGACTGTGGCAGGAAATCGCAGCACCCGGAGGAAACCCACGCAGACACGGGGAGAACATGCAAACTCCACGCAGGAATAGCTGCGAGGCAGCAGTGCTACTCACTGCGCCACCGAGCTGCCCTGTACCATATATGTTTATTTTTTGGTTTTGCATAATTGTAATATACTTTCGTTTTTTCACTTTTCATTTATTCTCTGATATTCTCTCATATATGTATGAACTTATTTCCACTTGTTTGAATACTATTACTGTGTTCACTTTGTATACATTTTCTTTTATATGACAGTTTTTCTGGTTTCTACTTTATTTTCTTTAAATATGTTCATTTGATGTATTCATTATATTAAATCCTGCTTAAACTTGTTATTAATAGTAAGATTTTATCATGATGGCTTGTTTTGGTATGGATACTACCTTTGCCTCAAAGAGCTATAATATTAATTTATTGAGTTACAGCAACACTACATTATATTTAAGATGCTATCCACTGCAATAACTGTAAATAAGGTTTTGGCAAATATCTTATGAAAACGTGTGCACTGTGGGCTCATTAGTCACAAAAATTTGTATACTTATATAAAACACATATAAATGAAAATTTCTTGTTGCAATAATTCAAATCCAGTTTAGGGTTGTTGGGTGCCAGTCCATCGCAGGGTCCACTCGTGCACACCCCCACACGTGTCATCTGGGACTCGTCAATTTACCTAATCTGCATGTTTTAGGAAATGGGGTAACAAAACTCACAAAGACATGGGAGGGACACACACACTGCATACAGGCGAGTCTAGGACAATAGATTTGTGTGGTGGCACTGCTAACAGCTGGGCCATTGTGCTGTCCATAATGGGAAATAGAGAAAAAAATAAAGCAAGGAGAACAAATAGATAGTGTCATGCACATGTGCTTTGGAGACAGCTTAAGGGCTCGGGTGATGGTAGTTACCCACTGGACCAAGGGTTGGCGCTGTTTGCTATTGCCTTTTCTCTCCCTCCCACTGCAGACTGACAGCTGCTCGTCCTTCCATTACCCGCCATCCTGGGCACAACCCTTCCTGCCTGGGGGCCACATAAGCAACACTTTAACCATCTTGGGGGAGTTTGATTAGGAACCCCATCTGAAAAGACTTCTCCTCATTTATTGTGTGCTTTCTTTGATTTTTTTTTTTGTCTTTGATTATGTGGGGTCACCCGGTGGTGCCCTAAACTTCTCATGTTGTTGTGTCCCCTTTTTTTTTTTTACAACATTTATAAAGCAGTGTGTAAGTAAGTAATCTATCTATCTATTTCACATGTTCCTTTCATAGAAATTGTTAGCAGCCACATGGGGCGGCTGTTTCAGGGAATTATTAATAGGTTATATTGAAATAATTAAAAATTCAGAAAATAATACACTGATTTTAATCTTAGTAGACTAAAGGCTATGAGAGGAAAGCTAGGCATTACACCTCACACCTTCTTTTTTGGAGACACAAATGCCGTTTCACATTTGTTAATTTCCTAATTCTTTAAAGAAAGCCTTCAGTGATGTTAAGTGTCTTTTTTTAATTTTTCTTTCAGATAAGAACAAAAGCAAGGTCTTAAAAAAGGGTAAAGATTCCAACAAATCATTTATCCAGCTAAGCTACCCTGCCCCAAAATGCTTAATTTAAAATATGTTGATAAATGAAGTATCTCTTTAGGTAATAAATGAAGTATCTCTTTAGTTATCCTTTGTCAGCAACATTCATTTTAATGGAAAGTGAGTTTACAGGGTTACATGATTGAACTACTGAGCCAAGCCAGTGTTGGCAAATGATGGGCTAAATTATTGATGTTCCACACTAATGAACTCTGATGAGAAATAAAACATAGACATTATATTTCAACTGGTTCGTAATTATTTTTGTACTTTAAAAGCAATTTTACTTCTTATAAAACTGAACAAGTTCTGTTTGAAGGGAGCACATGCTGTATCAATACTTCAGCAAATTATTGGTTTTCTTCTTCTTCGCATTACAAATTATGGCATATTTTTTCTAATTATTTAAATCTTTAGGATACACTTCAGATTAAGGGTATTCATACAAAACTTTTTTATACCATATTAATTGCACAAATGCCATATTTATTTATTAATATTAAAAATATGGCTTACTAAAACAGCACAACCTTTTTAATACTGTAGTGGATGCACTTAATCCTGATAGTCATTTGTTATATAACAAAAATAATAAGAATACATTATTATTGAGACAAGAGAGAGGTTAAATTCAAGCATGAAGAAATATAATTTTCCCTGCATTTTCTATACTTTATCTGGCTAGGCTGGGGACTATTCATGGATCAAATCAAATCAAATCACATCCATGAAACAACCCACTCGCACCAGGGCACTAAACAAAGAAACAGCATGGCTAAGAGAACCCCAGAATAACATGGGAGAACATTTAGATCTCAAGCTGACAGTTACACCTGGGTTTGAAGTGCAGCTCCTACATGCTAAATGTAAAGTGGCTGCAAGGCACAAACCAGCCATTGCCTGGGTGTCAGTCCATCGGAGGGCACACTCACAAACACACCCACACTTATGAATATCCGCCATTTCAGAGTATCAATTAACTGTATGAGTGTGCATCTGGGAAAACTGGAGGAAAACCATCAGCTGTAATAATTGGCAACACTTATACTTACAGCTTATGCAGGCCACACTCACACGTATTAATAGTAAATACATTCATGCACAAGTCAATTGGGATTTGGTGAAGCCCATACAAATACAATACATATAGAATCATGCAGCCTATGTGTCAACATTAGCATTCTGTAAAGGGCCTCACATCAATTTAACAAAAACACACTTCGACATATTTATCAAATAAGTGTAGAACACTCTGAAGGTCAAGAAGTTAAGTTCATTCATCTCACGGCGTGTAGGTATGAACTGTTATAAAATCTGGCAGTCCAGGTCTTCATTCTCCAAAGCCATTTACCAGACTGAAGGAAAGTGAAGAGAGGGTGGGTCAGGTGCGACGAGTCGGAAAAGCTCTTGATGGCTTTAATTCCAGTCTTAATACTGGTCTGTTTAGAGTCGTCAATTAACTGAATGTGCTTCTGTTTGGAGTGTGGGAGGAAAGGTTTTAGATTTATTTATTGTTTTAATTTATGCTTGCAGCTACGATTTTCCAGTTGTAAAAAATACCAGTGCTTTGTTATAGTTAAAAACATCCCCCCGCTCTAGAAAAATAAATAAATAAGAATCAGCAGAAGAGACCACATAATGAAGGAATGCTTTCTGTTGTGTTGCCTTTGTGTTTCACAGAAATGGATTTTTCCGTTGCCACATTTAGTTTGTTATTTACACCGGTTAAGTCATTGACTACACCATATAGAGCTATTCACAACATGTCACCCCTTCTGGAACTTTGTCAAAATGATTTAGCTACACCAAGGTGTAGAGAGTGGAATGGTGGTGCAGCAGTTAGTGCTGCAGCCTTATGTGTCCAATGTCCTGGGCTTGAATCCCAGTCACCATTTTGAAAGTGTTTGAGAAGTTTGTCTCTCCTCCCTGTTGTCTGTGCAAGTTTTCTTCCTGGTATTCCACTTTTTTCTTTCACAATCTGAAATATGTGAGCCTCAGACAAATTCAAACAATCCCTGCGATGAATTGGCATCCCATCCATGGCCGATTCCTGAATTGTGTTGGATGCTGCAAGGTCTTGCACTCAGTCCCCCAATAGACAGAAGGTTGTAAGTGTAAGTCCTCTGAATGGATCCGAGGCCACTTTTAAGTCAGTGCTTGATCACAGGTGAGTGGCTGCATTCAGCTACGTAATAAGAAGGTCAGTATTGTGGAAAACAAAAATCCATTTCCTGAAGGTAAGGTCTCACTGGTGAATATGGAATGTCACATGGCCAAAGCAAGAGACCTGGTAGACAGTCAGGGGTCCGAGCATGTAAATACAGGAAGCCAAAACAAAATCCAACATGACAGCAAGACAGCAACAATCTATAGTTAAAAAAAACAAACTGAAACTAAGTTGTAATTCTTTCCCTCACAAGTGCTAGAATACTGTTTGTTTTTAGGTTTTCATTTAGGAGTTTGGATAAACTGTTGTGTACACCATGATGCCATCATTTATATGGGAAACTAGCTGTTCCCCGCGGCTCCTCCCGTGTAGTAGTGAAACAGGAAAAACTTTAAAAATCAATAAAAACAATATAATCATTTGTATTATGAAGAATTTCTATTAATAGCTTTCATATTTGAGGGCCTCTTAACATACCAAATTTTTGGTCTTGCTATCAGGGGTGAGAATGTACTTGTGATCTCTTTACCAAAAATGTATAAAGTTGGCAAGATATCTCTAGCCAAGCAGAAGGTAGGTATACTCATCATGTTTAGCTCTGATGGGAGACCATCACCCACATAGGGAGAAGAGCACGTGGCCGTGATATCTCTGCCAATGAGCAGCTACCTTCTAAAACACATATAGCTAAGATCTCTTTCTCCCTCAAAAATGTCAAACGTTACTCTTTAACAACCTCTAGATGATAATGACTGCTGAACAAACAGGTTTCGCTAGCTAAGTGGAGGCAAGGTACGATCCAACACGTGGCAAGAGGTAGACTGACTGGAACGGAGGCTGGCGCGTGAGTGAGGAGGGCCCCGCCCGGCTTCCTACTCCTGAGGTCTCGCCTCCCCCATTTTTGGAGCATTCAAGCTTTGTGTGTCACTCCCTGCTGTAAACTAAGGACAAAGGGAACTCAGGAACAGGGTTTTACCCCAAAGTATGATGCTCTTGCTCTGCATCTTCACACCACTGGACACGCTGAAGGAAAAAGCTCCCCTACATCATCCCAACCACAGTCCGGAGACAGGCAGGAAAGGTAACACTAGAATGCGGGATCAATCTCAACTCACAAAATCGTAATGGGCAGTAGAAAAAATCGGGAGTGGTCTCCCCTAGACATTCCCATATACTCAGATATGGGGGTGGATATTTGAAAAGTAAACCGCAAGACAATGATTATATTTTTATATTATGTACATTGAAGAAGCATCAACTACAAATCAAATTAATAATATATAGAACAATTATTATAAAAGTAAAGTTGAATAAATCAGACTCTGGAACTGAATGAATAAAAAGTAAAGACCACTTCTGGGTAGCAGAAATACTGTAGCTCAAAAGTTGCTAGAAATCTACGTTCTGTACCTAAAACTTGTATGCAAACCTAAGTTGACCTAAGTGAAAGTATTCAAATTATTGTGTTTACACACACAGACACAGAATGACACACAGCCATAATTCCAAAAATGGTATTTTTGGACTCAGGGAGGTCTAAAACATTGAGATTCATCAAAATCTCAAAATGGAGTTTCTGGAGGATTCTAACACTTTCCCTATACTTCATATACGAGAAAGTCAGGGAGGTCTAAAACATCGAGATTCATCAAAATCTTGAAATCGAATTTTTGGACGATTCCAATACATGTACTTTCCCTATACTTCATATACGAGAAAGTAAAAACAGAAGTCACAAGGGCAATGTGAGGATGACATAAATGTAACAATGAAAATAATTAAAATACCTTATCCAAGAATTACAAAATACATAAGGAGAATACTAGATGTGATCTTAAGATCAATTTCTTAACAGTCAGTTTGCCTTCATTATATCTTGCCTGAAGAAGGGGTCTGTGTTGCCCTGGATGCTTGCATACTGTAATATTTTTAGTTAGCAAATAAAAGGTGTCATTTTGCTTGACTTTCCTTAACAAACTTAAAACAAATGTCTCTCCGGGACCTTCTTAGTCTGACTGAGTCTGCAAAAAGGTTGATATGTCTGGTTATTTGGAGACATTCACATAGTAAGCTGGCCAAACGTTGGCTAATGATTGAGTAGCCACTCAATTAAGCATCCTTCTGGAGTGAAGGTGGAGGAGTGGCAGCTGTATGTCTTCATCTCTGTCAAGTTTGTTCCTTTAGCCGAGAAGGCCTGTGTGTCCATGAAAACCTACCAAAATCAGGCAAAATTCATTTTGAAGTACATATTGGAGGACATGGTAAATAATGAAAGGGAACTGAAATTAAAAGTGGGCCAAGAAGCATTTCTTCACACAATGATTTGTGGGGAATCTGTAACAAAATAATAAATCATGTAGTTGAAGTAGTTAAGCAATGTTGGGCTAACGTAGCTTAATGGACTCTTATTTGTCCAGCTTCGTATATTCTTCTAAAGCTAGCATGAGAGTCCAATAATCTAAACTTTTTGTGCACATCATAATTTTCCAAAAAAACAGTGATTTAATAAGCACAGACTGTATAAATTGTGTGCTATTTATGTCCTGTCTCTGCAAATATGTTCACACTTTTAAGCCAACCTTCAGTGAAGAACTTTATATAAGAATAAATTGAACTGAATTGATTCATAAACATGTATATTAATGTGGCTGTACGAGAGCTCAGGCAAAGCATGCCATGTTGTAACCTGTAGTCTGTCAATTCTCCTTGAAGATGTGACATAGAAGGATGTCTTTGTCACAAATGCAGCAAGCATGTACTGTATGGTCAAACAATTTTTACCATCTACTTCTTAAAGTGCCAGGAAGAGTTTAAGGATGCAATTCCTGATTCGGCTGGGCAAAAAATAATTGACACTCACTCATCTGGTGAAGAATCTACTTAAGACTGGAGGGCGCAGGACTGAAGATGTTTCACTCAAGTTACAGAGATAAGTGACGATAATTTAGACAACATTTGTCAAACTGTGTCAAATGCTGCACAAAAGTCATAGAAGAATGCATGCATCGCTAAATACGTTGTACATTTACAACATATAACACTCCTTTTTTGTATTTTGATTTCAGTGTCATTTATTTTTTGACAAATAAAGCACATTTCAAGGATGGGCTGTGTCACCTTTCGATCTCACTGCATTTTGAGTCTATTTTGCATGCCCTACAGAAGGATTTAAGTGAAAACAACAAAAAAATCCTGAGAAATTTAAAAGCTGAAATGGCTCATGAATGCAAGTAAACTTCAAACATATAAATTATTCATTTATACAGTACGTGACATACTGTGTACAAATTTATTTCTAAGGGAAAAACGTACTCAGAACCTACAGTCTAAAACCTCATACCAAGTTTTAAAAATGAGGCACTATGTGTACTCTTAAAATGTAGCAAATTGTTAATACACTCCACTGATTTCATGGGTGACATGACTGCTGCATTGCACAGTTTCTCTCAGACTGCGCAGTATTTTTGATTTCAATTTCAACAGCTTCAGCAATCTCTTGTTTAATCATAATAGCAGTGCAGCTCAGTCATGTCACTTTTAAAGTCATTGCTCAGTATTATTCAGAATAACACTTGAGCAACCTGGGGCAAGAGTGAAAATCAGATGTGCGAGTGCTCTGAGACTTGAATGGAGGGTATAAATCATGAATGTATCAATCAATCAAAGCCAGTTTGCTGCATCACTAGCAGTGATTCACTTTGAAACTTCATCTTCTCCACTTTTATTTAAATAATCCTTTGGGTGTCAGAATGGACGAGATTTTATTTTTTTGTACTTGTCATCATAGATGGCACTGCAGTTGGTTCTGCTGTCGTACAGATCCAGCATTTTAAACTTGAATTAACTGCATGGAGTTTGCATGTTCTCCCTTTGGGTTTTCTTGCTCTCATCCCACAGCTGAGCACATTGTGGGCTTTTCCAAGTTGGCACTGTGTCAGTGAGACTCGTGATGAACAGGCATACCAGGCTGCCAAACTGTGCTACAATAGTCACTATTCCCTGTGAGCCTGTGATTAGGCTGAGAATGTTAAATTATGTTATGCTTATGTTTTTTGTATTTTGTTGAATATTTATTGTTGAAAATAAAATATTAAGCTTTTAAGCTATAAAAAAGAATAAATATAAGAAACTTAACAAACAAGAGGAGACCCGTAAGAGTCAATCTTAGAAAGTTAAAGCTTTGAGTTAAACCTATATTAGTGTTTGCTTAATTTGAATAGAATATACGTTTCTTTCATAGTCATAGACAATGGGATAGTCTTTCCCCCTGTAAGTTAATAAAAGAGAACTTTCTTGCTATAAGTGTGATAACTGAGTCAGTTGTTGTTTAGAACAGGCCTCAGTGCAAAGGGACTTAAAAGGCCCATTTTCAACATAGAAATAGGATAGGCATACAGTTGTTTTGACTGTTCTAAATGAAACGTTTTGAAGTGATTTGTAACGATTAGAAATGTAACAAGATTTATAAACTTTGAACAGAACTTATCTTAAACAAGAACTTTTCTAATTTTTCCTATTTTTGTTTTGTGTGAACTGTTTTGCTTTGAATTTTAAGTAAAACTTTTAAAAAGTAAGATATTTTGTCTGTGGAATCATTTTGACGCGTCAGGCTTTAGCTGAATCCGACTTACAAGCTGGAGCTGCAGAATTTTGGTAATTTTGGGTAAATGCAGCTACAAGACCATTCAGTCCATCAGGCTTTGACCACTTCTTTAACCACAAGTCTTGGAAGTTTGTTCCGGATACCCACAACTCCTTAAATAAACAAGTGCCTTGTTCTTTCAGAACAAATCACAGTACAGAAACTGTACTCATTAAAGTAGTCAGTGACTTGCGGGTGAATGCAGACAGAGACAGTTTATCTTTTTTCATCCTCTTAGATCTGAGTGCCGCAGTTGATACCATTGATCACAATATTATTAGAAATCACCTTAGTCAGTAGGTGGGCCTCTCTGGCAGTGTCTTAAATTGGGTTGAGTCCTACCTGGCAGGTAGAAAATTCTTTGTTAGTTGTGGTAATTATACTTCAAAGACACATGATATTTTATATGGTGTTCCACAAGGCTCTATCCTGGGTCTGCTGCTCTTTTCGATTTACATGCTTCCGTTAGGTCAGATTATCTCGGGGCAAAACGTGAGCTACCACAGCTATGCTGATGACATACAACTGTATTTGTCAATAGCGCCTGATGACCCGGACACTCTTGATTCACTGATACAATGTCTTACTTGTGCTTCTGAATGGAAGTGTAGTAATTTTCTCAAACTAAATAAGGAGAAAACAGAAATTTTAATGAATGGCAAAAATGGATATAATGAGGTTATTAGAAATAAACTTGAAGCATTAGGTTTAAAAGTCAAGCCGGAGGTAAAGAATTTAGGGGTAATTATTGACTCTGACCTGAATTTTAATATCACATATTAATCACATTATTAGGACAGCATTTTTTCACTTATGAAATATAACAAAAGTTAGACCTCTTGTGACATTGCAAGATGCTGAGAAACTAGTTTACGTTTTTATACAATACATTACAGTTTATTTTTGTATAGCCCAAAATCACACAGGAAGTGCCGCAATGGGCTTTAACAGGCCCTGCCTCTTGACAGCCCCCCAGCCTTGACTCTCTAAGAAGACAAGGAAAAACTCTCAAAAAAACCTTGTAGGGAAAAATGGAAGAAACCTTAGGAAAGGCAGTTCAAAGAGAGACCCCTTTCCAGGTAGGTTGGGCGTGCAGTGGGTGTCAAAAGAAGGGGGTCAATACAATACACAGAATAGAACAAATCCTCAATACAGCATAAAAACAAAAGTTTTTGAAGTATGGAGCAGAATTTAACAGTAGACGACATCACATAATAAGATTTGAATATTTTTAGAGTCCCGGAGACCTCATCCATCAAGCTGCCTCCCCCATTTGGCCATTCCGTGGCTGAAACAGTGCTGGGCCAGCCAATCCAATGAAAGGACCCCTTTTGTTTACAGTCAGCTATATTACTGTAATGCACTACTCTCAGGACCTTCAGAAAGACATCAATTGATAGCAACAAGTGCAGAATGCAGCTGCCAGAATCCTAACTAGGAAAAGAAAATCAGAACACATCACACCAGTCTTAGCGTCACTACACTGGTTACCTGTGTCATTCAGAATTGACTTTAAAATTCTGCTTATGGTTTATAAAGCCTTAAATAATCTCGCCCCATCTTATATATCGGAATGTCTGACACCTTATATTCCAAATCGTAACCTCAGATCCTCAAATGAGTGTCTCCTTAGAATTCCAAGAACAAAACTTAAAAGAAGTGGTGAGGCGGCCTTCTGCTGCTATGCACCTAAAATCTGGAATAGCCTGCCAATAGGAATTCGCCAGGCTAATACAGTAGAGCACTTTAAAACACTGCTGAAAACACATTACTTTAACATGGCCTTTTTATAACTTCATTTTAATCTTAATTTAACTTAATCCTGATACTCTGTATGTTCAATTTCCTCATAATAACTACTCATGGTGGCTCTAAAATCCATACTGACCCCTACTCTCTTTTCTTTCTTTTTCCGGTTTCTTTGTGGTGGTGGCCTGCGCAACCTCCACCTACTCAGAGCTTCATGATGCTCCAACAATGATGAACGGATTAAAAGGCAGAAGTCTACGTGACCATCATCATCATCAAGCCCTTCCGTGAGAATCCTAAAGCCAAAGAGGACTGTTTCATTTATGTTAGGTAGAATGCCCAGAGGGGACTCGGCGGTCTCATGGTCTGGAATCCCTACAGATTTTATTTTTTCTCCAGCCGTCTGGAGTTGTTTTGTTTTTTCTGTCCCCCCTGGCCATTGAACCTTTCTCTTATTCGATGTTAATTAATGTTGATTTATTTTGTTTTATAATTGTGTCTTTCATTTTTCTATTCTTTAATATGTAAAGCACTTTGAGCTACTGTTTGTATGAAAATGTGCTATATAAATAAATGTTGTTGTTGTTGTTGTTGCCTAGAAGGATAAAAATGATAAAAAATATGTGGGGTCAAGGTCAGTGATTATGAATGTGACGTTATTTTTGATTTTTTTCCTTTACTAAGGATCTAGCCCACAACGGACCTCTATCAGAGGGTGAAAATGACACATTTCTATTTACAATTGAGAATATTTAGGCTTTAACCATCATGAAGTAAATCATTACATTTATGAACACCCTGGATCAGGGGGCTTACATTAATTGAGACTTTTTATATCCATCCATCCATCCATCCATTTTCTAACCCGCTGAATCCGAATACAGGGTCACGGGGGTCTGTGGGAGCCAATCCCAGCCAACACAGGGCACAAGGCAGGAACCAACCCTGGGCAGGATGCCAACCCACCGCAGGACTTTTTATATCTATACTAATAAAAGGCAAAGCCCTCACTCACTCACTCACTCACTCACTCACTCACTGACTCACTGACTCACTCACTGACTCATCACTAATTTTCCAACTTCCCGTGTGGGTGGAAGGCTGAAATTTGGCAGGTTCATTCATTACAGCTTCCTTACAAAAGTTGGGCAGGTTTTATATCGAAATTCTACGCGTAATGGTCATAACTGGAAGCAGTTTTTCTCCATTTACTGTAATGGAGATGAGCTTCAACGCCGTGGGGCGTTTCGTGTGACATCATCATGCCTCTCACGTAATCACGCAGTACATAGAAAACCAGGAAGACCTCAAAAAGCGCTGAAGAAAACATGCATTATATAATTGAGAAGGCAGCGAAACAATAAGAAGCGGCGCGAGTGACATATACAACCATATTCATGAGTTCTGCTACTGAAACAAAGCACGATGTAAACCTACACTTTAAATTAAGTTCATAGACAGGCTGCGCTGGCGTTTGTAATTTAGTGCCTGCCCATATAAGGCCGTCCGTCAGCGGCAATCCAATAGCAAACTGCCACGGGTAAATATTCACGGGTGAAGGACTGTGCTTATGGAGAGGAAGATGAGATGGTCAGGGTGGTGTTTGACACAAACTCAGCGAAACTGCGAGAGAAAGTTTTAAGTGCCAGGACTAAGGTAACATTAAATACAGCCATGGACATAGCACGAGATGGCACCAGCACAGCTGGGAACCTTCGATGCATGTACACCGAGTGGCTCACGTGAACTGAGCAGTGCACAGATAAAAGCAACAGTTCCAAAGAGCGCTGAACAAAACCGAATTACACAATTGAAAAGGCAGCAAAAATATGAAGCGTCTCATACATACAAGCATATTCATAAATCCAACTACTGCGGAAACAAAGCACACGTGGAAAAAGTCAATGTCCCGCTAAAGGAAGACAGTGTGAAAAAAACCCGTGCATGCAGTGTGTCAGGTCTCAGATAAAGAAGAAGACGAGCTGTTTATTGATGCAGTAAGAAACGAATCGATGAATGAAACCTGTCATCTTTACAACGATTGACAAACACGGAATGTAACTTGAACACAACACATCCTACAAATACGAACCTGATTGAAAGAAATAATGATAATCAAATCCTTGATGACAGCAACACTCAGTAACACTCACAAAACAAATACTGTATATTGACAGTCATGTTACGTTATTTTTAAAATGTTCCCTTTTCTTTTCTAGCTTTTTAACACACTACTTCTCGCTGCGATACGCGGGTATATATATATGTATATATATATAACCCGATCTACATACTCGAATAATGGATACTTTATTCGCCATCAGTGATTGTTTTGGTAAAGCCATACTCAGTGTATTCATTAGATGAACGGTAAAAAGTAAGGGCAAGGGAGGATGACTTATTGAGGCATGCAGGCTGTAGTCTTGCGTCAACTCTATCTGAATTGCGATCACATTTGAAAAAATATATCTTTTCAAGTTCTATTTAGTCCATATGTGTCAAACTCAAGGGCAGCGGGCCACATCCGCCCGGCTGTAATTATATCCGCCCGAGATCATTTTATATACTGTATTATTGTTATTAAAGCCCGGTATATGAAGCGCTGGTAACACAATAAACTACAGATCCCATAATGCAGCGCTTCAGCTGCCTTGTCGAACAGTTACCGCGTTAATCAAGTCTACCAAGTTATTGCGAAGCTAGCTCACACGATGCTGAAGAGAAAAGTTGATTCTGAAAATAGAGCCTTTAAAAAGCGATGGGAGGCTGAGTATATGTTTACTGAACCCGTGTGTCTCATTTGTGGAGCTAATGTGGCTGTAATTACAGAATTTAATCTAAGACGGCACTATAAAACAAAACATCAGGGTAACCTGAAAGACCTGAATGCAATGCAGAAGATACAGAAAGCAGAAGAATTAAATAAGAATCTGACACTTCAGCGGACGTTTTACCCGTGCACAATCACAAAGTGATTTCAATTGAGCTGCTTTTATGGGAGACACAACCATTTGCCCCACTTTCCCTGTTACCAAGTAATGTTAAACCAAGTCGTCACTACGGTGTTTCCAAATACGCACTTTGCTGATAAACTGAGCGCACTGAGTTTGCACGGCGCTTTGGTGACTTTGAAGAACAAAAAAAGTCCGTCTACATGCGGCTCGAACCTTGTGCATGTTTGGTAGCACATATCTGTGTGAGAAGCTCTTCTCAGTGATAAAGACTAACAAAACAGCACACAGGAGTCGCCTCACTGATGAGCACCTGCAATCCATCCTGAGAATCTCCACAACACAGAACCTCACACCAAACAGAAACGAACTTGTGGCCAAAAAAAGATGCCAGGCGTCCAGCTCTAAAATGACATATGAGCAAAGACAACTGAATGATTTGATTTGTTATTGCTGAAAGGAACACATTTTATTTATATTTCTAGGTTTTGTTATGCAGCATGTTCATATTTGAATTTGTATAATTTTGACAGGATATATTTTTATGGAGAGCAAAATCTTTTGGGATATTTAAAATCTAAGTTTATTTTTATAAAATATAAAATTACATAAGAGTAAAGAAATTTGAATGTTTGTTCTTTTAATGTTTACTTTATTTCTAACTTGTATAATTTAGACAGGATATATTTTTATGGAGAGCAAAATATTATAAGTTGTTTAAGGTTTGAGTTGATTTATTCAGGAATAATATTCCTGTCTGTTTTTACCATTCCTACCAAAGATATTTCTGTCGACTAAATAAAAATTCCTTCTATTTAAAATTTAAATAGAACTTGAACAAATACGATAGTTCATAATATCCACGCAGACTTGCACGTAAGAGCGGGTGTCATCCGTTTTAACAAACAGCGTATTCCACTGATACGAAATAGCTGTGTGTGTATATATGTAGATATGTATGTATATGTATATATATGTTTATATATGTGTGTGTGTATGTATATATATATATGTATTTGTGTGTATATATGTGTGTGTATGTATGTATGTGTGTGTATGTATATATATATTGTCAACGGCACCCGAGCACAGACAGGCAGACATCTTGTTTTTCGCAACCACCACACGTTTATTTACACTAATTACAAATTATTGGTCACAAAGACCCCCAAATAATGGTCACAAAGACCCAGTTCAGTGCACAAACCCAAAATAACACACAGTCCTGGCCACAATGCCTTTCTTCGGGCCGCCTCCACTCTCCACTGCTTCGTCCTCCTTCCACCCGACTCCAGCTCTGAATGAAGGGAGACGGCCCCTTTTATAGCTGACCCGGATGAGCACCTGGTGTTCTCGGCATTCCTTCGTTGGCCACGCCCCAGCGTGGCGGAAGTGCCAGCTGTCCTCCCGGCTGCTCTCCGGGCGGCGTTATAAATCTTCCCCCCAGCACTTCCTGGTGTGGCAGGAGTGCTGGGGAAACAAGTCCCCAAGGCATTGGGGCGCCTCCTGGCGGTGACCACGGGCTCCTACAGGAAAAGGCTTCCATGCCCTTGACCCGTGGTCCCCAAAGCAACCCGGAAGGCGAACCCCACGTGATCCAGGCAGGGCTCTGACCCTCTTCCGGTCCCTCCTGGCGTCCCGGCCGGGTCATGGCCCCTGGCATCCCTGACAATATATATGCATTTGTGTGTATATATGTGTGTGTATGTATGTGTGTATGTATGTGTGTATGTATATGTATGTGTATATGTATAGATATGTATATATATATGTTTGTGTGTGTGTGTAAATATATGTGTAAATATATATATATATATATGACAGCAACACTCATCACTCACAACAGTGACAAAACAATAACATTGACAATCATGTTACGTTATTTTCAAAATGTTTCCTTTTCTTTTTCATTACTTCTTTAACACACTACTTCTCCGCTGCGAAGCGCGGGGGTATTTTGCTAGTCTGTAAATAATTTAGATTACTTTGCAGAGATCTGTTTTCACTTTGGCATTAAAAAATCTTTTTTCTGCTGACCAGTGTCACAAAACCTGAATTAAATCCTCTGTGATTCAAAAAATGTGAATACTTCCAAGGGTGTGAAAACTTTTTATAGTCACTGTGTATACCACTAGCCTGAACCATTTGCAGTTGTTATTTATCGGCTCTCACAATTACAAGACACAGAACTGAAGTATTAAAATACCAGTATGATTCCCTTCTCCAGTGCTTCATCCATTCAGTTTCTAACTTGGTTATTATCCAGTACTCAATCTCAGAATGCTGGCACCTACCCTGGAGGCATTGGGTTCAAGGAAAGAAGCCAGCCTTTGATGGGGTGTCAATGTATCACAGAGCACAACTCCCAGTGACCAATTTAGAGCTGCTAGCTAATCACCCACACATCTTGGGGACACAACTTTTTTGCCCTCAGCCTCTTTTCTTCTCACTAGTCAAACACTTGCTGACAAACTAACCTCTTCATTCAGTCTCTAATGAGAAAAAGGTTTTTAAGCCATAACCGTAAAGCACTTCAGTTGATATCTTTGGAATACCATCCAGGGTCTGGAGCCCCCTGTTGTCCATAGGTGTGCCTGTATTCATGGACTCCGTCTACCAATTAAACAACCAGGAACCACCAAAGCTGCCAACATACTATAATTGTCAAGTGGAAGCAACATGTAACATAAGGGACCACCGTTTTACTGCCAGTCACACACATCCTTCCACATCGTAACATTATTTTTGTTCCTCTTTTCCCCCAAACTCAGGAGCTTTCTACACAATTATGCGGCCTAGTACCTTGTGGTGATGGCAGCACAGATACCCTGCTATAGCCAAGGCCACTATACACCTTGGCAGGTTAACTTACAGCCAGACTCCAACCCTAAGAAAGTTAAACCAACCTGCACTCCCAGGATCACCAGAGTCCTACTCCACCACCCCATGACCAACGTTTTGATGTTGATGACATTTTCCATTCGTAGGAGCTGACAGCAATTCTTTTTTTCTGATAAACAGGCTGACCATTGAAGAGTGACAGTTTTAAAAAATGAGGTCCCCATTTTAATGATTCATAACATTGAGATATAAAATGATTACATTCTAGATACTCAGAAAGTATTATTTTGAAAACAGTGCTCACTCACTTCCTCAGTTATACGCTCAGCACTGCAGACATTTCAGCATTAACCTCAAATACTCAACATCGGAAAAGGACACTCAAATGTCAGCAAAAAGATGTTATATCTGATAATGATGATGACTAAAAAGTTAAAAACTTTCAAACCCTGTAGCACTAACTGAATGTTCAGGCTACGCATCACACGAGCAACACTGCATGGTCGAAGGGCAGGTCCAAACAACCTGAAAACAGGCTGGCAGTGCCAGGCAAAAAGAACATTTCATATATGAGGGGAGAACCAAAAATTGCTGTAATTATTTAAAAAAAAATGTATAGTTAAACTTATAACAATTCTCTTTTAGTCACCTTCAAAATATTCTCCTTGAGATGCGATACACTTGTCGCTGTGCTTCTCCCTTTCCTGAAAAAATTCACAGTCCTCACCTTTTGTTACCACGTCAGAGTCTCTTGTGTTTCTTCATGGATTTTTTTCATGGCAGCAAATCTTCTACCATTCAGTCTCAATTTTAATTTTGGGAGCAAAAAGAAGTCACAGGGAACAAGATTTGATGAACTCTGATTAATAAAGCGGTGTGTGCAGGTGTGCCGTCATGTTGGAAAATGCGGTTTTGTGTGCGCCCCTTCTCAGAACTCTCTTCCTGATGCTTTCCAGTACATTCCTGAACAGCTCAATGTAACGCCCACAAGGAAAAATCAAAGTTCAAAAATACAGTCATCATTTTCTCTTGAAAATCTGCCATAGTGATTTGTATGAAATACTATACAGTAAATTGGCAAAGTCAACTGCACAATTGTAGAATAGATGGCAGAAATACCATATATACTCATGTATAAGCCTGGTCTCGAAACCCGAAAAATTAATCATAAAATCAGACTCCAACTTATATGCCCATTCAAAAATACAAAACTTAATTTTTTTTTACATATTTCGGCCTCCTCCAATCTCGCATCAGTTTCTCAGACGCATCGAATTTTGTTGCAGCAGTGCAGTTACCAATTTCTTTCGCTACTTCAACGACTATTAATTTAAAACCAGCTTCATATTTTCTTTTGATTGAATGCTCCATCGTAAATAAGGGATGCTCTTACAATAAAGGTGTATGAGGATGCTACGGAATAGTTTGGGTATTACCATGTGGTCACGTAGGCACAATACATAGAAAAAAAGGCAGTGTGCTCTGTGGTTCTCTCTCAGGTGGGCGTTAGCATATCATAATCTCTTGGACTAATAGTGTGAGTTTTCCGCATTCGACTTATATGACCGACATTCTAAAATACCAGAAATTATAATGTAAAATGAAGTCCCGACTTATCCACGGGAGAACCTATCTGCGAGTATATACGGTACTCGCTGGATTAACTCAACACAATGGCGCTTGGCCGACTGATTAACCAGACCGGTGGCATACGATACTAGTGGTATATTCAGAAATTCAAAAAATTGGACAACAGTACAGGAGCGAATAATGTGTATTTACTGAAGACTACTTATATTCCAAAAAGAAATGTTTCTCTAGTAAAAAAAATTGCATTGAGCATACAGTATAACAGACAATTGGAAGAAATTTATTCTGTTGATTAGGTTGAGTTTAGGTTGCTGCAACCTAAGATTATTTTAATTTTTAAGAGGTGTGTTGGGCTTAGCAGTTGTCAAATACTCATGTGATAGACAGACAGACCTTAAATATCCTTACCATCATGATTATATCAGGACTTCTCAGCTTTCAGAATTAAAGTTTTATATTTTTATTATAGGTAAAATTACAATGTATTTATTCATTGTGTTGATTCATTCATTAAACTCAGATACCATTTGAAATCTTTTTTGGTGTATTTTAATAAATGCAAACACTTATTTATTAATTTTATTTATTGTTAATTTCTTGCAAATTGCTAAAAATAAAAAAGTGTCAATTTTGAAAAAACAAATTTTTCTCAATTGAAAAGGCTAGTAGGCAAGATTTATTGGAAAACTGTTTTAATCATTTCAGATTTAATCAGGCAAAATAAATCAGCATGTGCATGTTGACTACATGAATGCTAATTAGCTAATCCAAGGTTGAGGCTGTCTTTTAGCTTTATACTTAAAGCCTGAATTTACCTTACTTTTATGGGGATGCTTTACTTTAGGTATCCATTAGGAGCAGCTGGTAATGGTCTGCATATTATAAAACATCTGGTTTCTGATGAACACCTAAAGTTTTATTTTATTTTACTTCATGCAGATGCAATTAATTAAAGAAATGCCAATCTGCATTGCTATCATGAGTGTTAATGGACATTTATTTCTCTTTGCAGAAAAAATGTCTGGCTTCCAGTTAGCTCCTGTGTCTTTACTGTTAAGACCACAAAGAAAAAGAGGCAATTTGCTCCTTAGTTTCATGTTCAGCTGAATTTATGTTAAATACTCCTGGTTGTGTGTTTCCAAGTGAATGGCCTTCAACTACTTGCAAGGTAGAGCGCTTTAATTTAAATTACTAAGCAATATTAACTTTCATATATATTACTTCTAAAAAGAATTCTGAGTAACACCTTGGGACAGGTTCTTTAAAACCTCTTTAGTGCATTTTTCAGGTACGTACGTACTGCAGTAAGTGACTAACACGTGTGTCTAGGCTCATAGTCTAACTGGTCTAAAACAAATCTTGTTCTGTCGGTTTAAAACACTTTATTTCTGTCGTTAGTTTATTAGTTTCCTAATTTATTATTTTTATGTTCAAAATCTCCATGCAAATTCATATTTAATCAGGAAAGCTCTGGTAATGCCTGAACACATATCACTGTACAAACGCTGTACTGATTTAAAGGGCAAGCTCTGTTATGGGTCGCAGCCTGGACCCCCTAGAGGTTGTAGCAAAGGAAAGAGTTAAAACAAAACTGACTGACTTTATGAACAATGCTGCGCATCCTCTCTCTGACACAGCAACACTGACAACCTTAAGTGAATGAATTATTCAGCAAAAGTGTGTCAAGAAACGGGGCAGTGGCTCTTTTACACCAACAACAAAATACGCCTGCATAAAGCCACACTGTGACTGGGACTGCCATATCAGAAGGTTTCTTTCTTTTTAATTTTCTTCTTTGTTCAGACCAAAGTGTGTCTGTATATTTATTTATTTACTGACTTATCTACCTGTTTATGTATTTCTTTATTTAAAGAGCTGCTGGAAAAGGCTATCTATCTATCTATCTATCTATCTATCTATCTATCTATCTATCTATCTATCTATCTATCTATCTATCTCTAGCTATCTATCTATCTATCTAAATGCACAGCTACTTTACTCACTAATCAGACTGGAATGTGTAAATTTGACAGGTCACTTGAAGTGACTTTAATGTAGGATTTTAGGTTCTTCAAAACATATTGCAAAATGTTAGAGATTTGCAAACTCCTGGTGCCTCCTAAGGGTGGCACAGAGGATGGTGCTATTGCCTCATGGATGCAGCAGCTCAAGATAATAAATACTTTGACCAGTCACTCTTTGATTGTTCTTCCTGTGGCTGTGTTTTGTTTTTTTTTTTTGTTTTTTTACCTTTTTTGAATATTGCCTTTTTTCCATTTGCTAACGATGTGTGTTTGTGTTAAATGACCATTTTAAATTGGCCCTTTGTGTATTAGCGAATCCTAAAATGCAGTTACCTGAGTTGTTGAGATAAGCTTAGGCTCCAGTCCCATTTAATGGCAATTTAGATTAAGCAGGTCTGAGAATGTTGTCTTAAATTATATAAAAATATGGTTAGCTGATATTTGGAAAAACAAATGTATCTATCTAGTATAAAATAAAACACTAAGGTCTGTGTTTCCAGTCCCTCAGAGCAATCTGATTGGTTGGTTTGGCTTTGGTGATGCACAAAAGATGAAGATGGAGTGTGAGACATCTGCGAAGGAGTAAAGGCACACGCTGAAAGAGTTGCCTTCAAACACTGAAAGTATAAAACAGGACAGGAAGGGAGAAAGGTGCCTCAAAAATACAGTAATGACAGAGTCTGTGAAATAGGCTTTACACAAACACGTTCAAGAGACATTGAAAAGAAACTCAGACACACATGAATGCAGAGGAAATGCAATAAATGTGCATGTAGGGAATAATGAATATTCATGAGCAGAAGAAAAAGTTGCAGGATTATACTCTTCTGCACTCTCAGGTATGCCAATAATTCTACTATTGCATCTTTTCTTTAGTTCATTTATTTCCCTTTTTCATCACCACAGTTTTGGAGGTCGTGGATGCTGTTCTTTTCTGCATTTCATCTGCAGGAATATCATCTTAGTGTGTAGACATGTTAACTTGAATGAAGTATGACTTAGTCTCTGATGGACATGCTCACAAAAATGAAAATCCTTCACGAGAGGCACCCCATCAGTACCTTTTACCATAAAAATACTTCTAGAATTATACTTGATTTATTTAACTGAAATAATAAGAAAATTCTAAGGATAAACTCAAAGCTTGCAGAATTAAAGCAAAAATGAAAACTTAAAACTCATATACTAAACAGAATTTATTAATTTAAATGCAAACTACAAAACTGAAAGACGTAAACACAAATACTAAATCTAAATCTCTATAATAAAACAAAAACAATACAATGATAATTTATAATAGTAAATAATGTAGAAACAGAAATTGCAAGTGCAACCGTTAACCAAATCAATGTATAAAGTGTAAATAACACACCATAAAGATATTCCATAGAAAAAAAAATAACTCATTGTAGAGGTGAAATTGTCACAGGTGTGATTCAAAGATCAAAGCAAAATCGTGTCCAGAACTTTCCACACTATTACAATGTATAAAACAAGAAAGACTTGACTAGCCAGAGCTTTATGCTGTAGAACAAAGCCAAATGGTTGATTTAATTTGCTTTCCTTTTAAATTTGCTCCTGGTTTACTATACACCTTTATTGGACTTTCATTTTGCTTGTAAGGGTGTTGACATGTGCTGAATCTGGTCCTACTCTTTTAAAATGCATCTGAAAAGTATTTAAAGACGTTTGAGTATTTTAACATTTTACTACAATGCCATTTTGTTTCTTGTGAGTATAGTGAATCTGAACTTGGCTTGTGTACAGTTCCTAGATACATTGCTGGGTTTGACAAGCAGAGGTCACAGCCCCTAACGTCACTGATTAGAGGATATAAAGGTCAGAGGTCATGCATCTTTTGATTTTCCAGGGTTGGATAAAAATACTTCATGTGCAGTGTGCTTTACTTTATCATCTTTTTGAATTTCCAAAATACAGATTTATTACTTCAGTTTTCTCAACTACGCTATCTGTTTACTGATTTGGGCTTTGGTAAAGTTTGGCATTACATTTTTCACTTGGTTTCTACTTGCTTATTTAAACATAACTCTGCCCTTTACTGCTAAAGGTATAACATAAGCAAGGTGAACGAGCACAAACAATTATGGCCTTAGCAAATAATTTTGGCAACAGCAAGTCCTTTTCTTGTTCTACCTGAGGTGGCTGCCAAAATCAGCAACACATCTGAGTAATTGAAGGAGATTGAAGGCTTCACCCCTTGTCATCAACCAGTTGCAGTTCAAAATGCAGCAGCAAAAATGTTATCCAGCAAAAGAAAATCTGAGCACATCTCATCAGTTTTTTCAACCATTGAATTGGTTACCTGTTTCCTTTAGGGTAGATTTTAAAATACTGCTAATGGTATATAAAGCTCTGAATAATCTTGCTCCCTTGTATATTTTGGAGTGCCTGTCCCCTTACATTTCCAGTTGTGACCTCAGATTGTCTAACACTTTGCTTATTATACCAAGAGAGAAGCATACAAGAAGTGTGAGGCGGCCTTTTGCTGTTATGAACCAGAAATTTGGACTACATTACCAACAGAGATACACCAAGCTAATACCATTGATCAATTAAAAAAACTATTAAATCCCAATTTTTTAGTTTGGCCTTTTCTTAATTAATTTCTGTTCTACTTCTAATAGATTATACATGTTTCAATATCATATTCTTCATGCTATCATTATTAATCCCTACGTTTCTCTGTTTTTTTTTTTTTCGAATTTCCACCACCTGATCACAGCACTTCCAGCCACTTGCGATGATGGAATGAAAGTAGATACGCTGTCTACAAGACTAACTACATTAAACTGACTAATATCCATCCATCCATCCATTTTCCAACCCGTTGAATCCAAACACAGGGTCACGGGGGTCTGGTGGAGCCAATCCCAGCCAACACAGGGCGCAAGGCAGGAGCCAATCCCGGGCAGGGCGCCAACCCACCGCAGACTGACTAATATGAAGATTAAAAAATGAATAAGGCTGACTTTAGCACCTTTATGTTAGGTAGAATGCCCAGTGGAAGCTGGAAGGTCTTTAGGCCAGGAACCCTTGAAGATTTTGGTTTTTCTTTTTTCCAGCATCTCGTCTCTTGAGTTTTATTTATTTGACCATAGATTCAGACTTTTCTTAATGGACTTCAAAAACCTATCTTCAAATTAGGATTCTGTGTTATGTAGGCACAATTTTTTTATATATTATTTACTTAGTTACAGTATATAGAACTGTCTATTTCTAACTTGCTGTTTTCTTCTCTTGTAGCTCTTCTTTTATATTGCATAAAGCACTTTGTGCTATCTTTCTTGTATGAAAATGTGCTATAGAAATAAAAATGCTGTTACACGATAGCCACCTTTTTCCACACTCTCAAACGTACACAGTTTTTAATGTTTGGAAAATGTACGAGATTAAATCACTTAGAGACTTGTACATAGATAATGTCTTTGCATCCTACAAACAATTACACTCCAAGTTTAACTTGCCATCAACACAATTTTTCCACTACTTCAAATTAGAACTTTGCTAAATAGAATCTCTGTGGTGGGTTGGCACCCTGCCCGGGATTGGTTCCTGCCTTGTGCCCTGTGTTGGCTGGGATTGGCTCCGGCAGACCCCCGTGACCCTGTGTTCGGATTCAACGGGTTGGAAAATGGATGAATGGATAAATAGAATCTGCCCAATTTTCCTCACCTCCCACCTAGTTCTATTCCAGAAGAAATATTGATCAGTCTTGAAGACAGCATTTCTAAATATATAAAAACTGTTTAAAGTCCCTTCCTTTCAAAGATCAGTGGGAAAAGGATCTTTTGCTTAATATTCCAGAAAAGGAGTGGAAGGCAGCCATTCACAGAATTCACTCCTGTCACGGATGTGTGTCTGAGGATCTCCTTGCTGGCTCATTCGAGGTAAACGGTAACCCACCAGGGTGAGAGGGGGTGCTGTCGCTAACTTTGTTTCTTTTTCTCCCCGCAGCTCCCAGAAACTTCTGAATGAAGGGAATTAGCTCTGCCTCTTCCGGTCCTCCCATTATAAAAAGACTGGGTGCCTCCACAAATTTGTCTATTTTGATGAGACCAGTTCCAATGAGTGAAAGCTCTAGGAAAGCCTTGTGTTGTTTTGTCTGCAAGAACTAAACGCTGAAGTTATTTTCTGTTTTGTTCTCTGCTCCCTTATGTTAAGTGTTACCAGATGAAACCTGTTTAAGTTTATTGAGAGATTTGTGAGAATTAAAAGGGACTACCTGACTGGTGTCCCAAATATTTGTTTTTTTGTTCCAGTTTTGTTTGAACTTGTGTTCAGCCAGTTCACAATCCATATGCACAAAGCATATAATTATTCAACTAGAAATCTTTTATCGAGCACATATGTCTCATTTAAAATTGTCCAAAATGTTTCCAGAACAAGATCCAAAGTGCGAATGTTGCAATCAAGTTCCAGCTTCACAGGGCTACATGTTCTGGACCTGCTCCAAATTAACATCATTCTAGACCATAATCTTTGCATGGCCGGGCATCACAATCCCTGCTAATCCACTAACAGCTGTGTTTGGTGGACTCCCAGAGGGGCTTAAAGTGAAGAAGGACAAAACAAACTGGACTTGCCTTTACTACACTATTGGCACGTAGGCTTATCTTACTCAATTGGAAGAATCCCACCCCACCTCTTTTATGTCAGTGGGTCACTGATGTTCTGTAGTATTTCAAATTGGAAAAAATCTAATTCTCACTTAGAAGATCTGTTCAAAATTTAAGACCTGGCAGGATCTAATCAATAACTTTTTAGAAAAAGCACTTATATTGGGGGAAAAAGATTCTCTTCCCTCTTTTCTACTTCTAAAATTTTGTTGGCCTCTCTCTCTTTCTGTTGGGAAGGGGTTGAATTTAGTTTTGTTAAGCTTGACTTAATTGTATGAAATGCTACTTGCTTTTAATAAAATCAATAAAATAATAAAGAAAAAGAAATAAAAATGCTGTGGTTGTTGTTTCTGGCTGTATTGCAAAGGGTAAATGGAAAAACAATTAACAAACAGAAAGAATGGAATAGAAACAAAATATATACAGTATATACACAGTTAGGTCCATAAATATTTGGACAGAGACAACTTTTTTCTAATTTTGGTTCTGTACATTACCACAATAAAGTTTAAATGAAACAACTCAGATGAGTTGAAGTGCAGACTTTCAGCTTTAATTCAGTGGGGTGAACAAAACGATTGCATAAAAATGTGAGGCAACTAAAGCATTTTTTAACACAATCCCTTTATTTCAAAGGCTCAAAAGTAATTGGATAAATTAAATAACTGGAAATAAAATGTTCATTACTAATACTTGGTTGAAAACCGTTTGCTGGCAATGACAGCCTGAAGTCTTGAACTGCTGGACATCACCAGATGCTGGGTTTCCTCCTTTTTAATGCTCTGCCAGGCCTTTACTGCAGCGGCTTTCAGTTGCTGTTTGTTTGTGGGCCTTTCTGTCCAAAGTTTAGTCTTCAACAAGTGAAATGCCTGCTCAATTGGGTTAAGATCAGGTGACTGACTTGGCCATTCAAGAATTTTCCACTTCTTTACTTTAATAAACTCCTGGGTTGCTTTGGCTGTATTTTTTGGGTCATTGTCCATCTGTATCATGAAACGCCACCCAATCAATTGGACTGCATTTAGCTGGATTTGAGCAGACAGTATGTCTCTGAACACCTCAGAATTAATTCGGCTGCTTCTGTCCTGTGTCATATTATCAATAAACACTAGTGTCCCAGTGCCCCTGGCAGCCATGCACGCCCAAGCCATCACACTGCCTGACTCCACCGTGTTTTACAGATGATGTGCTATGTTTTGGATAATGAGCTCTTCCACGCCTTCTCCATACTTTTTTCTTGCCATCATTCTGGTAGAGGTTGATCTTGCTTTCATCTGTCCAAAGAATGTTTTTCCAGAACTGTGCTGGCTTTTTTAGATGTTTTTTAGCAAAGTCCAATCTAGCCTTTCTATTCTTGAGGCTTATGAGTGGCTTGCACCTTGCAGTGCACCCTCTGTATTTACTTTCATGCAGTCTTCTCTTTGTGGTAGGCTTGGATATCGATATGCCTACCAAGCCCTGGAGAGTGTTGTTCACTTGGTGGGCTGTTGTGAAGGGGTTTCTCTTCACCATGGAAATGATTTTGCGATCATCCACCACTGTTGTCTTCTGTGGACATACAGGTCTTTTTGCATTGCTGAGTTCACCAGTGCTTCCTTTCTTTCTCAGGATGTACCAAACTGTAGATTTTGCCACTCGTAATATTGTAGTAATTTCTCGGATGGGTTTTTTCTGTTTTTGTAGCTTAAGGATGGCTTCTTTCACCTGCATGGAGAGCTCCTTTGACCGCATGTTGTCTGTTCACAGCAAAATCTTCCACATGCAAGCACCACACCTCAAATCAACCCCAGGTCTTTTATCTGCTTAATTGATAAGGACATAACGACGGACTTGAACACACCTGCCCATGAAATAGCCTTTGAGTCAATTGTCCAATTACTTTTGAGGCCCTGAAATGAAGGGATTGTGTTCAAAAAATGCTTTAGTTGCCTCACATTTTTATGTAATCGTTTTGTTCAACCCACTGAATTAAAGCTGAAAGTCTGCACTTCAACTGCATCTGAGTTGTTTCATTTAAAATTCATTGTGGTAATGTACAGAACCAAAATTAGAAAAAAGTTGTCTCTGTCCAAATATTTATGGACCTAACTATATATACAGTCAAGGCAGAGGAACTGCAAGAACATGACACAGAATGATTGTGTTAGGAATCATGCATTTCACAATTTCCACTTCAAGGCATGTGTTTTCTCTGAGAATCAAAAGCAGTCCCATAGCTTTATCACCAATCTATTTTTAGATTAGTTTTCAGGGTGAGGAGAAAAACACATAGTACAAAAATAAAGAAAGGTAAAAACAATTTGTAGTGTGGGAAAAGAAGAGCTCTAGCGTTAGCTTGCTGTTCATATCCTAGAGCCATATGCTGACCCTAACGATCTGGATTTGAAGAGATTTTGAAATTCAACTTTCAGTTTGAATTTATTGGCAGTTGCATTGTGGAAGCGCACGCCCAGTGACAGTTTACTGTATACTTCAAAGAGGTTAACCCAGACATACAGTAAGATTATAAATTACTCCTAGAGTCATGTGTGCAGTAAAATAAGTGATTTCTGAAATTTTGAGTATTTCTGGAACTAGCCATTCATTGAAGGTTTCAAACTGTTCCTTCACGATTGTGAATACCGTAGACTTGCATCCTGTAAACAGCTGGTTTCTTACTTTGAGCTTGGTGATGCCATAATATGCTCTGACGTCCCATGAGCCTCAGCTGGTTTAAACAGGTTTGTGAGTGTTATATATTATGTAACTTTCTGTGACTTTTCTGTTATTTACTGCAGTTCTTGTAGAAAGTGTTTAGCAGTTTGCCCAGGAAAAAACAAGAAGAAAACTTTCCGATCATTTTGCGGGGCACACCGGAATCAATTGATCAAAGATTTCTCAGCTGCATTGTGTCACATTTCACTTGATCATAGCCACACTGATCTCTTTGTGTTCCCTCATAAGAATTCCAACCCACTCATCAAAGTAATACAGCAGACACTAAACACATCCCCCTAGCACCGAGTGATTGACTAATCTTTTATCCTCACTGTTCCTTTCTCGGATAGCTGCCTTTTGCACACATTCTGGCTTTTCACACTTGTCATCTCCTTGGGCTTTGTTTCCTTCAGTTTTTCTGTCGCTTACCTTTTTATCATCTCTGCATGCTCTTCTGCAGGCACATACCCATGGAATGATGAACAGCTGAAAGACTATCCTTCTAAATGTATTTTAATTTTCAATATGAAATTATTGTTCATTTGTTTTTCATTCTGTTTGTGTGTGTAACACATGTACAGTACAATGGACATTTAGATTAGCACTAATGCTGAATTATCAAAGGAACATTCAGACGGATATAATCGTATAATTCACTGTGAAAAAGGAAGCACTTTTGCGAACACTGTATGTGACCCTTGTTGTCAGAAGAAGCACGGGTCTAAAATTGAGACATTAAGTTATTATTTTCTTCTCAACTCAATTTACATTTATGGACCGACTTAATGGAATTTTAATATTACACAGAATAAAGAATGTAAAGTCTGAGATGTATTTCAGGAACAACTGATTCACTCCTTGCAATATACCATTAAATATCCAGAAGTATATTTTTCCTTAAAACAGTCAGACACCATACAAAATGTCAGGATTATGCATTTTGTATATAAAATCCATCCAATAAGCATGGCAGAATTTAACAAAAATAAGGAGGTAGACTTGCAGTGTACAAGAGATGATGCTCTGGACACAGAATAAATGAAAACCATTTTAATCCTAAATCTTGTTGAGTGAACCAGGATATGGTGAAACCCAATGAGTCGGTGGATCCAAACTTCCAGATATCAATGATGTAGACTGGTGGTGGTGTGTAAGGGTGGGCGGTGAGTTTATTTTAGCACACATTCGTATGATTGGAGTAGATTAGCCATGTCTGAATGCCATTGGATGTCCAAATTATATTGTCAAGCTGGCACATCCTCTCTTGGCAACAGTATACCATTCTGACAATGGACGTTTTCACATCCTGATAAGACACTCTTAACAATAATCATTCTTTGAAGGCATTTTATGGCTTGTGTGGTTTCTCGCAGAACTATTGCTCGGCAAAGCACAATTTCATTCTGGGAAGATTTTTTTGCACATGATGTTGTTTCATTGTGCTTTAACAACGTCCTACTATGTAAAAAAAAATCTGATTGTAGACTACCTGAAAGACACTAACAGATTAAGAAAAACTGGACTTAGACTGTCTGACTGTATGCAGAAAATGTCCTTTTAAAATCACGACCCACTTTTATTTCTCATTTCCATTGCCATCTATTCATGGTTGTTTACCATATGGAGCCTGTTATGGATCTCAATAAATAAACATTCTCTCTATAACCTCCATGTGGAGGGGTCTTTTTGGCAACCAAAAGTGGTCTCCCTGTGGCATCGCTCTGAGGAACCACTCTGGCACCTTTATTTTTAAGAATGTATCCCAATGATTACATCAACTGGTCAGCATCCTTGTGCCATACTTCCAATGACTGTAAAATCTGTAAAGTGTTTATAGTTTTTAGTGGTTCAAAATTAAGGACACTAGACAAGGATTCAAATCTGAAATATTGAAAGGACAAACTTTGTTTAAAAGGCACAATATACATCATTTATATTTGAACATGCTCAAAAGAATACATCTTTACAACTGTAGCAGCAATCTAAATGATTTATATTGTGGTGTTGTCAAATTTGATCTTATTGTATTGCTTTGCCGCACTTATTTTCAGAAGAATCACATACTGTGTAACACTCTTTAGCCCTTCCTTTTAGTTCAGTGAGAAGGTATAAGCTATGCTGAGCTGAATAACCTGCTCTCATCAAAATTGTTTGTAACTTATTTCATTTGATAACATGTGGAGTCTTTCTTATGTACAGGTAGTCACCAGGTTACGGACATCCGACCTACGACTTACAAACGAGGATGCAGCTGTGACGCATGTGCCTCAGTAACTGCCACTCCGTCATCTTCGGCCTGGGGATGCTGCAAGAGGTGGCTGGAGGGAGGCGATTTTGCTGCTCATGCAGTGTAGTGTTCCTCAGGCGGCTCCCGGCGCCAAGCGGTGACCCGTGACATAGTCACCGGGGCCACAGGTATCGCTCATGTGCAGGGCGACAGTTCGCTGCCCGCCCACTATGCCGCCGCAGCTACTGCTCCTGACTGGACGCAGGCTGTATGGATCAAAGGGGGCATTTCACTGCCCGCCCAGCACAGACAGCTGGTAATGCTGCAAGCAGTGACCCGGTTGTGGCTGAATGGAGGCCATTGAGGGTGAACGGGACGGCGGGGGTAGCATTGTAGTGTGTCTTGGATGGCTGCCTGTTGAACTGGGGTTGGGCGATTCACTACCCGCCTTTGGCCGCACCGTGCAGCATACTGTAGTGGAGGTGACTGTGTGGTGGGCGAGTGATGAACCCCCTCGCCGCCCCCAGTCATTCTCAATAGCAAGCCTGCTTGTACTGTTATGCACATAGCAGTAAGTTGTCTCTTGTCAGTACATCAGACGTGTTGACGACTGGTGCCTTCCTGTTGTGATAACGTGTACAGTGCTGTGCAGAAGAGTTTATCTTAACCTTTTGTCTTCACCCTTCAAGAATGTCTCTGAAACACAAATCTGATGCAAGTGCTGGTGATACAGTAAAGAAGAAAAAACCATGACCATTGAAAATAAAGTAGAAATAATAAAAAGGTCCAAGAGAGGTGAACTCCATCATTCATTGACAGAGCACTTGGTTACAGTCGGTCAACAATAGCATTTATTAAAATAATGTACCTGTTCCGACATACAAATTCAACTTAAGTACAAACCTATCGTCACTATCTCGTACCTAACCCGGGGACTGCCTGTATATACTAGCTGTGTAAGCCCGTGCTGTAAAAAGCCCGTGGTCCTAGATACTATTAAAATCATCAGAAAAAAAACTGAAAGGTATATATGTCAGGTAATTGAAAGGAACTATTCTGGGCATCTCTCTTGTAGGAGGATTTGTTTTGCCGACATGCTCGCCTCACTTGCGTATTAGTGGTTGGAGAAAAAGTAAAAGGGATAGCGTTTTGCTGATGTGTTCGCTTCGCTTCTGTAATAGCTGATAAGCGAGTGACTTTCTTCAGAGGTTTTGTTTTGCAGACATACTGGCTTCACTTGTGTATTCTCGGAGGTGGAGCCCTTACCCCGACTCCAGCTCTCACTTCCGGGCTGGAGAGACAGACACACACACTTCAACGAATAGGCGTTTATATATAAGATATCATTGGTTCTCTGCCTTTGTTGCTCCAAGGTCCCCCAGTGATCTATGACAATATATGAAGGCCCCCCTACACGTATTTACCCTCTTGTACCTTTGTCACAGCCTTGACAAAGATGCTTGTTTTTGAACTTACGTTGATTAACAAAATCATATTTACCACAAGTGCTATTACAAGGCCTGTATTTTTATAGTATAATACAAAATTAATAAGCCACTTCGAAAACAGCCTCTGTGTTTTTATTAATTAAAAATTATTTTACTAATGTCTGAATTTCTTATTCATAACATAGAATAAATATGTGTTAGCATTTTTTAAGGATAAATAATAATCAGTAATTATCAACATATAGTTTGTCACTGCAGATTTTTTTGATCACAAAAAATGCTGCTTACTATTCAACTTGTCTTAAATATTATGTTAACTCGTGCATAAAATTATAACATACTTCTGAAAAATTAAAAGTAATTTTTAAAATGAAGCATTAATTGTTGCAGACATTATTTCATAACTAAATTGCACAAGCTACTCTGTTAATCCTTGGATTCAGAATTTCCAACAGCAGAAAAGGCAAAAGAGTCCTGTGGATCAGTGGGGTAGTAAGGTTAACAGCGGTAGGCCGGCAGGCTGTGACATCAGGGTTGACAGATGTGCGGTTTTCACACCAAATTGAGCTGTTTTTGAAAGTGTTGTGTGGGGAAAAATTTAGATTTGACAGTTTGTGGCCACCCAAATAACACCCGGACATCAACAGTGACCAAACTCAATGGGGAAAACGTCAATAGCGTCAAAACTCCAAAGGGGGCCCTGCCCACTCGATAGCCAACAGCATCATCCATTGAGCTACTCCGCCACACCATTAGGCAGGTTTTACATTGTAATTTGTCAATCCCTAGGTGACACCAATGTGGCTTTTAAAACTGACCAGAGTGGCAACAGTGTCTGGTGTTGACCTGCTTCTGCTTTATGAGACTTCCCTGTCTTTGGCATTGTGCTAAAACACTACATTTCTTTATAGCAGTGTGGCATCCCACCTTATATTCACTTTTTCCTAGTGCAACAACAAAAATTCATTCACAATCTAACTATAGTACTGTTGCAGCGGTCAACTGTGCTGTGTTACGCTGCATTGTGTGGATTAACTAAAGAGAACACCCGGTGATGCTTTTTAATGACAGATGCAAATATAATCTGGTTAAATTATATTCAGATACAATCAACATATGAAATGAACTTTAAAGGGGGAATTTGAGACAAATGAATGTCATCACACACCACCATAAATACCCCAGTAACTGGGTTACGTACAGAACAGAACAAGGATGTGGTTGAAGAAAGAGGTTTACTTAACAAGTGTAACAAGAACAGAGTACAAGGCAATAATAAAAAGGAACTGAATTGTGAACTATTTACATTTAACTATAACTCCTCACTATTCAGGGCATTAGGAATGATCTAGCTACTCAACTATTGTTTAGAAATTTCTATCTGTTTCGGAGATTGTGCCTCTTTTTATGCTTGGAGTCCGGGCCCAGGTCACCCCTTTGACATCCCGTACTCTTTCCACGTTTAAACTTACTGTGGTTTATGTATCACTCTACATACAAAAATCACCCGCCCTGTATGCCATTTCAGTCCAGCTGATGTGCTCACAACCTAATAACCCTTCCAAAGGAAAAGCTGTCTCAGCCATGCCCTTCCTTTTAATTTCACCTGATCATGGCACCACACTCTTTTCTGTCAAATGTCAGCCTTTTGCATTTTGCCCTGATTTACATGATGGTCAGCTCTCCAGGGCTTTTTCTGCCACCCTAGCCAGATCCACACGCAGTCGGTCGAGATACTACAATAATTTGGATATTTATAAAGTAGTGCGCTTTTAAAAGGCAAGTCTGACAAACTGCTCTAGATTGATTTTTAGTTAGGTTAGGTCAGGTTGGTGTGCATGCACTGGTACATCACGTTGCTGCCTCCACAACACGACAAAACAGATCGGGATCCCGGTTGGCAACCCCCAGGCAGACATGCAGTCCGAGCCTACCCTCCAGAAATGATCCTTTATCTGCTGGAGCCAGGTGTTATGTGGCCATCCCCTTGGCCTGGTCCAGCCACTGAGTCCTCAACTATGAGGATCCTGTAGTCCGGATCAACCTTGAGGAATTGCGCCACATGACTGTAGTGCTGTAAGTGACGTACTCTCACAATGCAATTAATGTGCCTCATTCGGGAATCCATGAGCAACTGCTTTTTTAGTGATTTATTATTTTCTTTTCTGTTATTTTAACATTATTTTCACTTGAGTTGCAGACCAAAAGGAAGTTTACTGAGACCCCTTTGTGGGCCATGCCCCCCCCATCACAGCACTTTTAGAGATGGCACCATGCAGACCTTGGCTCCTAGCGCAGTTGCAGGCAAGCATTCTACATTCTGGAATTTGTATTTTTCAAAGATATGCTTTTAAGCTAATTCTGTTCATTAAATTATCTCTCAGTGCTTGTTCCTAAAAGGGATATTAGCGCATACCCCAAATGCCCTTGCACTTGGTGTTTCTGGAACAAGCACTGGCTAACCCTCAAATTGTGACGTGTTGAGTTTGAATCCCACTACTGACAATGTATTACAATGAAGAAGTCACTTAAATTGCCTGTATTCCAACTTTAAAAACAAAAGAAATGTAAGCAATTGTATCTCAAATGTTTTAAGTTACCTTGAATAAAGCTGTCAGTCAAATAATAATAATAATGAAATTGGCTTAAAGGGTTTGGGTTATGAAAAGAATGGCTAGATTTTTCATTTATTTGCTGTGACTGTGTGTTACAAAATGATCTCATGCTCTGTAACGTTTATGGAAGCCTTTCTCAGCATCACATATACAGTGCAGACTTAAAGCTTAACAAGCTGAGCTATCTGTCCAAGATGGGTTGAAATCTAAGCAAAAAACATGCAATTTATGTGTTTCTGTTATAAGCCATTTGGTATAGGATTTGTAAAAGCAATGTCAATGCGCGATCTAGTGGAATGGCAAGTGCCATGCTCATGTCTCTGTTATATGCTATTTGGTATGGGATTTGTAAAAAATGTGTTAATATTTGTGATGCATCATCTATTGGAATGACAAGTTCAATGCATTTTATTCCTGAAACTGTTTGTGATGCGCCAGCTTATGGAATGACAGAGACATAGCAACAGGATGGACACACAGTCATTTGTCTTTTTTATTAAGGTTGTACAAGGCTTACAGGTCCACAGACTATATTTTTTGTTAAAGTCATTAAGCAGCATGGGGAATCTGGACAGAAACAAAAGTTTACATTTGTTTCCAGGAATGCTTGATTGTTCAAAATGAACAATGTGTGCTCAGTAGTACAAATTAGGGAAGTCTGCAGCCTAATTTTGTTTGAAAAAAGCCATGTGTCTTAGTTAAGCTTTGTGTCATAAAAAACATTTCCACACATAAGCAATAACATTTTGGATTGACAGGGCTTATTTGAAATCACTAAGGTCATTTTACCATTTTGCAGCATGGCTATGGAGCCTACATTTTTATATGCATTGATTCTTCTTCCAGAAGTACATAACATTTACTGAACCAGCCTATTGCAGTTATAGAGTTACAGGAAAACAGATCACATATAGAAATAAGGACACATAAAATCAAAAGAATCTTATATTGCAATATAACAGCACTTTCTTAATGCATTTCGTTCTGTAAGAGATTGTAACATACTGTATTTGGTACACTGTATTAATGTGTATTATGTGCACTGAAGAGGCCAATACAGTGTAATGGTTATGGCAGCAGATTTTAGAGCACATGTTCCCCTCCAATGTAATGTGTGACCCTAAAGGGGTCATTTAACCTTGCTTTGTTCTAATTAAAAAAAAAAAAAAAAAGATCTTATTCATCACCTTTGCGAAAAGCAACTGAAGATAACCAGTGACATCTTTAATTACTGACAGTCCAAATATCACCTACCTGCACGGCTACTATTTTCTGACTATTTTGATGAAAAGCAGCCTGGAACTTGGCCAGTCCGGCTTGGTTGTAGAGGCCGCGCTGTTTGAAGTACTCCACCAGTGCTTTGTGCATCCTCTTCTGCAACAAAGAAAGCTAAGGGGAAAAGAAAAAAAAAAAAAGAAGTCGGCAGGGCAGGAGAGGAAATTAATGGCAGTGTTCAAGAAGAATGATGGAGGGAAATAGAGAAAGCAGTCAATAGCCCATTCTGCAGTCTACAGGCCTGACAGGAATTTCACAGTCTTTTGGTTTTTCAGCCCACTCATGTGCATTCATCAGAATCCAGTCACATCTGGCTGCCAAGATGGGGGGTTAATTTTCTCTAAATGCTTCAGCAGTTTTGTTCTAGCTGAGGCAAACTCTGTGACTGCAAAGCTGATGAGTAAAATATTTCTACTTCACCCAGTTTAACTTCAAACCGATAGCCTCGGGACATATTGTACCTCTCTTTTTTAACACATACACACAGACACAAGAGCTGTTCAACAAAGAAAAAAAAAATCTTTATAAGCCTTTTGAAAGGCATGCTTCTTGCTTTATTTTAGGACAAAGTTTCAAGTGTGGTTTTAAAGACTTTGATAGACGCTATTGCGCCCCATAAACCTTATCATAGTCTGGCAATGTGTGCTCCAGAGCATGACAAAACTAAAGAGAATTAACTCAGCCATCAACTGCTGAAGGAGAAAAATAACAAGAATTTTCTAAATAGAACACCCTATTAATCTACCTAGTGAAAGCGTTTCAAAGAGCTACTAGTTACACAGCCTCTTAGCAGGTATGCAAAATATTACTGTGAGAATTAAAATTTTAAAAACATTCTTCATAAATGCATTTACAAATCACTCTGAACTAAAACTCCTTTGTCCAGCACATTCCCGGCTGCTAATACTCCATTTATAGCATTTCCACACAATGAAAGCTTTGTGTTAAGATTCTGAAGGACAATCAATGGCCATTAATTTTGCATGAAGTGCACCAGTAGAGTATTTAATAAGAAGAATTTAATAATAATGGTTTATTTAAAGTCGTTCCCATGGTTAACAAATGATATGTGGTTTACTGCTGTTGCAAATCTGGTGTGGAGTTCCAATTGTTTATTCAGATTCACTTCCCCAAAAAAATGAAATGCTTGCTACTTAAGTGGCACAGTAGCTATTCGGTATTCGGACCCCATTTTGATTCCCTTCTTTTTTGGAGTTAGCAAAGGTGGATTGGTGATCCCGTACTTGCCCAGTGGGGCTTAGTGTCTCCTGAAATGGACTGGGGTTACAATTAGTTAATGACAGTTTAAGGCCTTGTGAAGGCCAGGAAAAAGCTGGCAGAAAAAAGAATGAAGAATTCTGTATTAAATTAAAATGTAATAAAACTGTAAAGTTTAATTTAAAAAATGATAATATGTGCGGATATAATAAAGCAGGTGAATGCGTTTTCAAATAAATTTAAAATAACATCCTCTGATGCAATTTAGTATCGGGGGGGTTACTGGATGCGAGTCCATCACAAGGCCCACTAATGCACATGCCCACTGAGTGCCAATTTAGTTTTGCCCACTCTCATCTTCAGGGGAATGGGGGGACAAACCATGTGTAGAAAGTGCAGACTCCACACAGACAATGACTGAGTGCAGATGTTGACCGCAAGATCTGTGAGACAAAAGGAAAAGGTGAATTTCAAAGTTTTTTTAATTTAAATCGATTCCGTTGAAGGTTACAGCTCTACAACAAATAGATAAATCACTGAAATTTTGGACACCCCCTATGGAAGTATCATCGATAACTGAATCTTTATTTTTAAAGTGTGTGTATTTTGTGTTATATCTAGGTGTCTATTACAGATGAACGGTATGATGTGATTTATTTATTTCTGATGCATATTGGAAAACAACTGCCCTAAGAAAATCAAGAGAATACAAAATACATCAGTAACTATGAAGTTGTGATAAATGGCTGTTTTTTTTCCTAGGAAACACCCGCTCTTGACAGCTGTAAACATGTCTCCAATCAGATAGGAGCATCCTTAGTAAATGCTGAAAACAGCTCCTGGAAATCCCAAGTGAGATATGGCTGACAGGTCATTTAAACACCCATTTTAATGATTTGGATCACCCAAGTAAGCATGCCATCCACAAATATCTAACAAATCTAACCATTTACAAATTAATGAACAGAATTTCGCAAGTGGAATTAATGATGAAGCAATCTGAAGCTAGGAAGAGAAAGGCATCTTTTATTTCATTGGCATTCAGTAGCCTCCTTGTATAACAAAATGGTGTTCATCAAGGTATGTAAATTCATTTATATCATATTAATTAACACATGTAAAGTGTAATACTGCAAAATACTACACAGAATTTGTTCTTCTACTTTCCATACCTATTTTGTAATTAACCCATCACACAGACATAACCTTTTTGTAAGCAGTGATGACACATAACTTAGTATCCATCCATCCATCCATTGTCTAGCCCGCTGAATCCGAATACAGGGTCACGGGAGTCTGCTGGAGCCAATCCCAGCCAACACAGGGCACAAGGCAGGAACCAATCCCGGGCAGGGTGCCAACCCACCGCAATAACTTAGTATGCATCTCCTTAATCCCTATGTGCAATAGACTTCTTATTCCTTATTTCATGTTTAATCGACTATTATCTGACACCCTCTATATCTGAACTTCCACAAAATGTTTCATAAAATGGTGTGATACTTTATTTTAAAATTGTTGTTTGTATGTCACTCTTTGGGCGGTGCAGTATTTATCGTTGCTGCCAAATGCTACGTTTCTAATCCTGTGCCAGGCTCTGACACCATGTCCACACTGCTACATTTTTATTTTAATACAAAGTCATTAGTCTCCATTTTCGTGTTGCAGCCACACTACCCCATGAGTACACCAACCTGCAAACACTTGAAATGCTCTCCAGAGCCGTATACTTCTGAAAACGCAGCCTCAGCACTGTAGTGTTGATGTGCAAAAGCACAGAGTTTTGAAAACAAAGACTCTAATTACGCTCTGGTTAGTTCGTGCTTATCATGTTGCCCTTCCCTGATTGGATCCTGCTCATAACAGTGTCTCATTTCCTCATTTGTCAAATAAAAATCATATTTTAACTTAGCAGACATAGAAGAGCTGCTTTCCATGGCGATTGTTGTGTTTTTAATAATTGACAAAATGTAGACATGAAGGGGCGGCATGGTGGCGCAGTGGTAGCGCTGCTGCCTCGCAGTTAGGAGACTTGGGTTCGCTTCCCGGGTCCTCCCTGCGTGGAGTTTGCATGTTCTCCCCATGTCTGCGTGGGTTTCCTCCGGGTGCTCCGGTTTCCTCCCACAATCCAAAGACATGCTGGTTAGGTGGATTGGCGATTCTAAATTGGCCCTAGTGTGTGTTTGTGTGTGTCCTGCGGTGGGTTGGCACCCTGCCCAGGATTGGTTCCTGCCTTGTGCCCTGTGTTGGCTGGGATTGGCTCCAGCGGACCCCCGTGACCCTGTATTCGGATTCAGCGGGTTAGAAAATGGATGGATGGATAGACATGAAGTGTATAATGTGTGAAGCCTGAATTCCAAATATCAAAGAAACATTTTCAGAAAAGGTACACATATAACAGAACAAATGCGCTTTTATTCAAAAATATAACTGCAGAAAAACAACCCGCATTAGGGTGACACGCATTTGCTATGACTGCTTCAGTGTGTGGCATCCAGCCGGGACGCCCAGGAGGACCGGAGGAGGGCTTATACCTCCTCCAGACTGTGAGGGGGCGTCCGCCCTGGTTATGTTGGGGGCCTCGGGTAAAGGGCTTGGAAGCCCAGCACTGTAGGAACCCGTGGCCACCGCCAGGCGGCACCCCGGTGCCTGAATATCCCTGGAGCCCAGCACTTCCGCCACACCAGGAAGTGCTGGTGGGAAGATGACAAGGGACACCCGGATGGCTTCCGGGTGCGCAGCCGGCACTTCCGCCACACTGGGGCGTGTTTACGGAGTAGTGCCGGGAAGCAGCTGGAGCCCATCCGGTTCCTATTAAGGCCGCCTCCCTTCAGTCGATAGCGGAAGTCGGGTGGAAGAGAGACGGAGCTGGAGAGAGGACTGGAGGCGGCCAGGAGAGAGGCATTGTGACTGTGTGGCCTGGACCTTTGGGGAAACGGTGCAAGAGGCACTGGGGAGTGCACGGAAAGAACTTGTAAATATCGTATAATAAACGTGTGTTGGGTGCAAGAATGATGTCCGTCTGTCTGTGTCCGGGTTCAAGTCCACAGGTGGTACAACGGTATCAACTGTTGACTGGTAATCAAAACTTCACGGGTTCGATCCCCGTCGAGTTGGTTTTGAGAAGTGAGCTGCTCATATTCTTACTATTTTAGAATAAAAACATATATTTGATTCTAGTCTGTAACAGCCAGTGTAATTTATGATACTTGTAAAGGTTAGCTTTTTTTTTTTTTTATTCAGTTTTATTCTCTCTGCTGCATTTACGATTCCAACTCCCCCCACCCCGCATTTGACACTGCTGTTTTCACATAGACGCGCTATAACAGAGGTCAACTCAGATCATGACGATGCTTCTACATCGGAGCAAGGATGTATATCACACTTTTACCATCGGTGTAATTTGTATATGTACATGGGAAGCTCTGCATTCTACTTGTGACTTGTGAAGGAAGTAAGTAAATAAATAAAGGTAAATAGGTAAATAACATTCAGTCTGGCTTTTATGTAAGTAACATATAAACGTTAATGTTTTGGGCACATGCACCGTCCTTACATACACCATTCTTTGTATGTAAGAGCCAGATCAAATGTTATTTACCTATTTACCTTTATTTATTTACTTACTTCCTACAATGTAAAGTCACAAGTTGAGTGCAGAGCTTCCCATATACATATACAAATTACACCGATGGCAAAAGTGTGACATGCATTCTTGCTCCGATGTAGAAGCATCGTCATGATCTAAGTTGACCTCTGTTATAGCGCGTCCATGTGAAAACAGCAGTGTCAAATGCGGGTTTGGGGTGTTGGGATCATGAACGCGGCTGAGAGAATAAAACTGAATAAAAAAAAAAAACAAAGCTAACGTTTACAAGTATCATAAATTACACTGGCTGTTACAGACTGGATTCAAATGTATGTTTTTATTCTAAAATACTAAAAATACGAGCAGCTCACTTCTCAAAACAGACTCATCTGGGATCGAACCATGACAGTTTTGATTATCAATTAACAGTTGATACCGTTGCACCACCGAAGCAGTCGTAGCAAATGAGTGTCAATGTCACACCCTAATGCGGGTTCTTTTTCTGTAGTTATATTTTTTAATAAAAGCGCATTTGATCAGTTATATTTGTACCTTTTGTGAAAGTGTTTTTTTGATATTTGGAATTCAGACTTCACACATTATATACTTCATGTCTACATTTTGTCAATTATTACTAAACGTTTAAAACGTTTCTGTTTTAACGATGTGTTTACATAGATCGTTGTAGACACAGAACACACATGAAATGCATGTGTTCCAAATAACGATATAGTATTTAAAAAAGGTGTCATTTTGCTTGACTTCTTACTCTAAACAAATCTAAGCAACTGACATGCAGGTAAACAGACTTGAGCTGAGAAAACTGTGCGCTGGTGGGGAATGTGATAGCAAACTGCTTACTGCTTTACAGAACAAAAGACGCTGACGGAGAAGTGCGAAGCGATTTAAGGTGGGACAGATCTACAAGTTTTTTTGTAGGCTCTGGTAATTCTAGTGTTAAGAACGTAATTTTTAAATGAAAACATGGTAGTGTAGATGTAGCCTGACTATGTGAAGATTTCATATATTCCTCTGAAATCCTAACTTAAAATTGTTCTTCTAAGAGTCTGGTCTTTGATGGAAAGGCATTCTGTACCAGGTTGGTTCCAGCCTTCCACCTTGCTGCTACAACACTAGAATGTATTACGAGAGCCAATATTAACTGTAAATATGCTTCCCTAACTTGTACCATGATGGTTATAAAGAATCAGCACAATCCTTTGGTCTGCAAGTGTCTCGAATATGCCTAAAGATTCACCTGTTCGGTTAATTAGTGACTCAATTAATGTGTTGGAATTAAACAAGGTTCATAAAAAGGAGGTAAAAAATATTTTTGCGACGGACATTTAAGGGTGTGCTATACTTTTCCGGCTAAAGTAATTTATATGAGTGGGGAACCAAAAATTATTATTTTTTTTTGTAATTGTACATATTTCTCAGAACATTTCCAAAATTTAATCACCCTCAGAATACTCTCCTTGAGACGTAATAAACTCGTCCCACTGCTTTTTCCATTGTTCAAAACTGTTCTGAAACTGCAAAGTGATAGTCTTCAGTGCCTCTGTCATTTGCTTCTTGACCTATTCTACATCCAGAAAACGCTTTCTTTTAAGGTCCCTCTTCATTCTTGGAAGTAAGAGAAAATTGTTGTCATCCTGTTTTTTGTGAGAAACTGCCGCACACTCAATGCTGTGTTTGTGGGAACATTGTTGTGATGCAGAAGTCACTTGCCTGATCGGCACAATTTGGGTTGTTTTCTCTCCACTGCACCACACAATCGCTTGAGCACTTTAAGGACGCCATTTGGCCAAATGATGGAGAAGACAGTCTAGTACATGCTCCTAGTGACAAACATTGAAACTAACATCCCTCCAGCCTCCAAAAAAAATCTCGTTATTTTTGAGTCCCCCCTCACATGTGCATACCCGATGGGAGGTAACACTGAAGTCTGTATCCAGATGATTCCGACCCCATTTTCTGTCATCTTTGCATTGCAACATTAGTAATAAACTAAGCAAATCCTTCACTCCAACAAAGGTCTTCAACTACACTTGGATAATTCTCAATCCACCACTAAGATATAATCCAAACAGTGTGTTCTTGGTCTAAGCTTAGGTCTTTTCCCAGCAGGCCAAGCCCGGTACACTCCCATGCTCCTTTCAGTTACTTAGATCACTGGCTCTTTTTAGAAGTCTTCTTGGTCTGCTGATCTCCTTGTAACCTTTTCTAGTTTCTTGTAATTGTGGCTTCATTCTCTCATCCTCCACTCATAGCTTTTGACCATATTAAACATAAATTGGCGAGAAGAATAAAGAAGTGTTCTAGGACATTGCTCATGGTTTAACACCTTTGCTCAGTAGGAACAAGACAGAATACATGTGTGTAAATAAGAGGGAGGTCAGTGGAATGGTGAGGATGCAAGGAGTAGAGTTGACGAAGGCGGATGAGTTTAAATACTTGGGATCAACAGTACAGAGTAAGAGGGAGTGAGGAAGAGAGGTGAAGAAGAGAGTGCAGGCAGGGTGGATTGGATAGAGAAGAGTGTCAGGAGTGCTTTGTGACAGACGGGTATCAGCAAGAGTGAAAAGGAATGTCTACAGGACGGTAGTGAGACCAGCTATGTTATATGGTTTGGAGACGGTGGCACTGACCACAAAGCAGGAGACAGAGCTGGAGGTGGCAGAGTTAAAGATGGTAAGATTGGGTGTGACAAGGATGGATAGGATTAGAAAGGAGGACGTTAGAGGGTCAGCTCAAGTTGGACAGTTAGGAGACAAAGTCAGAGAGGCGAGATTGCGTTGGTTTGGACATGTGCAGAAGATAGATGCTGGGTATATTGGGAGAAGGATGTTAAATATAGAGCTGCCAGGCAAGAGGGAAAGAGGAAGGCCTAAGAAGAGGCTTATGAGAGGACATGCAGGTGATGGGTGTAACAGAGCAAGATACAGAGGTCAGAAAGATATGGAAGAAGATGATCTGCTGTGGTGACCCCTAACGGGAGCAGCCGAAAGAAGAAGGAGAAAAAGTTAATGAAAATGACCACTGCATGGAAACTACTTAACCGTTCAGTTGATCAGTCCAAAGATTGCCTTTGCCTTTATTTATGAACAAGACCCCAAGGTTCAATGAAGGGGGAGCCAGTCAGGACCAAGAATGCAACAATTATGTACAGCACAGTATAGGAATTTGCCCAGGCGGGATAACACAGCATAATAATAAAAAAATGATTATTAAAAGATAATGTACTACTGGCTACCATCATTAGGTAGGTACGATGCCTCATACTTGGAGAAGCAGATCTGGAGTTAGTTACCACAGATACTATTATTTACAGGATGGACTGTTGGGAGTTATAGAGCTGGAGGCAGCCATGTCAACAGGGGCAGCAGATGGATTCATTAAACAATACTCTTTATAAATGCTATGATCCTATTTTATTTTTCATTTTACTTTATTTGAATAAACATTTTTTCTATAAATATTCTGCCCCTAATTGGGTGTATTTATGCAATTTTTTTTTTTTTTGGAGCTTCCTTAATAGTGTTCTCAGGGTAATTAAAAGAAGTGAGTTGTGTGTGATGTTAGTTGTGCAATGGCATAAAAGGTCAGCATTGATGTTTTATTTCTATCTGAGATTGTGGATGAATCCTTGTAAAAACTTATAGTGTGTTTTTGTTTTCATTCTTTGTCTGGCAAAGGACTTTTTATATACACATTTTTTTGACTTCGAGTTTGGGTTTTATTTTGCCTTGGTGAATGATTGATCTGACATTCCGGTTGCCAAACTTTGCTCCTACTTTGGATTATGTCTCATTTCCAGATTTGTCTCATTACATATATTGCCTCCTCTCTGGAGCATTACAGTAATGAGCATGTGACCTGATGTTTTTTTTTTCCTTTATTTCAAAATTGGTCTTTGGACAGTAGGGACACCTGGTGCCGATAGAAGAAACTCTAAGATAATAGTCCAAGGGCTCCACAGGGTAGCCCTGAACCTGCAGATTACCCCACTGGTGCTCCCAAGTGTAGTTCTTGGTCAGGATGTATAAGCCCCTTGTGATCAGAAACAACTCTGAGCTCCGTGTTTGGAAGAAGAGGCTTGCCAAGAGCTTGACTGACAGGAAGAAGACATTCCTGAGGTAACACATAGAGGGCATGAGTGGTGTTTTAAAGGAATAGTAATCACACTTTGTTGGATAAGGCATGATACCTATATAGTAAAACCATTTTAAAATGGTAATATCATTTCTTCTTATTTATTTACACACTTGTTACATTTCACCATCCTTATATAATCATTACATATTTTGGAATATGTACATGTTTTTCTGATACGTTTTGGCTCTGTTGACTGTATGTAAAATAGGTGACTGCTCGAGAGTGCCACCTTTTTTTTAAACATTACTTCACTACTACACTTGGGCTAAATGTTCTATAATGACTAAGAAAGGCACATGATCTCACTTTGTTAGGGGCACCTGAATTAACTGCAGATCACAGTCAGATGTGTCTAGAAGGGGACATCATCATAGTAAAGACATGGACTGTCATGGTGGAAGAGCTGGTAAGCTTCCGTAAAGCTAGACTGTCAGAGGTCTTTAGCTCTTGGTAGGAGTGGCGCTAACAAATTGGTGTTTGTTGAGAGGGTAATAAAAGAACTGTCTGAACTTGTTTCTGATTCTGTTACTCTGTAAGTACATTGTTTTTGAACCTCATTCAAAATAGGGTTACAATAATTAACTCCTAAGTGTCGGAAAGAGAGACATCACTCCTCCCAAAGGCTCACCATCTGAAAAGCTATAGGTTTGTTCAGGTGAAATTCCAGCTGGATGACCAGTGTGTAGAGAACAGATTGGGACATGCTTTTCCTGGACATTTTGAAAGCTTCCTTGTGCACCCAAGGACCACATACAATAGATGAAAATGAATATCATTTAAGCAAAAACATTGTATTAATGCACCATAATGCTAATGTGAAAATAGGAGCTGTTCAATTATTCCCTGATGTTTTCCCCTATGTGCACACGTGTCAGACAATTTACTGCTAGACGCAACAAAATAGATACACTTTATCTGCTCTACACATCCCAAGAGATAACTCAGATGAAGTATTAAAAGTTTTTAATGGGAGTTATTTCACTATGACAAACCTGAACTTGGACCTGTGCTGATGTCAGGTCACTAAAGTCTGTAGGCACTTAGACAAATGTCTCACGACTAAAAGCCATTAATTCTCCTGGCTGTCATGTCTAGTCAACCACCATTCTACACTTTAAGTGTATCTAATGGCTGAATTCCCACTGGACTGACCAGTTACTTTGGATGAAAACATCTGTAGTGCAAGGTTAATGAAGGTTTCATGCATCATACTTGCTTGAGTCAAAGAACGTTCTCCTGAAGCTAATCGGACGTGGCTATCTCTGTCAAAATCAAAACAGGGTTTAAAATTTGGCAGCTTTGGATATGCTTAAAAGAAATGTTGTAAACAAGATAAAAAGTTTCATACTTTGTATGGCTAGTCTTACAGCATAAAATAAAATGCATCTGAGCCACAATTATTCATAAGCTTTCTTGCATTATTGCTCTACCTAATAGCAAACACATCAATTACAAAGTAGCAGATAATGAGTTCTGCTAGAGTTGTGATGTGTTATTCTAGTCTTTGTAAAACATGCAAACTTAGAATCTAAATCACGTTTTTTTTTATAATTCTGTACAACTGCTAATTTACTTTCCATGAAATTTGTATTCTATATGTTTGGGAATGTAATACCAATTTCAGTTTTTTGTACTTCATTATTTCTTTCCTTAAAATGATCATTTTAAAGATTACCCTTGCTGGTCATGACTCATATCAGTGATAGATGTCTGGACACTAAGAAAAGCCCAAAGGGTATTTTATATTTTTCATTTGTGGCTCAGCACATGCATACTGAGAGTATGCATCATCATCATCATTAAATAAATAATCTGACAAAACTCTGCACTTAAAAGAGCTCTCTTCCCACTCACCGTTGGACAGAGGCTGGCCCACTTACCCATGGAGCATAAATGCACTTTAGGCGTTTATTCATTCTCTTTTATAAAACCAAGTTCTATTTTTATCATACAGCCACACATCATCCAAGCACAATATTGTCCTCACACCGTGATAAAACAATGAATTTATTCAGCTTTCTGAACCAATATTTCCATTATAGTGACTCAGGGAGACACAGCCTGTCTGAACAGCGCTGGACCCAAGGAAGGAGACAGCCGTGGATGAGATTCCAGTTCATCACTATGTGCCGTTACACATGCAGCACATTTGTTCTTACTGGGCCCAAAGAGTCACAAATTTGCCTTACAAGCTTATCACTCAGATATGGGCCATCGCAAAACAAATAAACCAGTATGGTTGTATTTAGTGCTATCTTTGAAGTGAATAATTGACAAAGTGCAATTGAAGAGCACAAGGCTGAAAAATGCCCACTTGGCTTTCATCAGCCACAACAGAGAATAGTAAATCCCACAATGCATGTTCAGGTTTATTGTGAAAAATGCATGCAATTATTACGCAGGCAGGGTGGTGTAGTAGTTAAGGCTCTGGAGATCAAACCCTGATGTTGTGGGCTCAAATTCACCTGTTTGCGCTCCATTTGGAAAACCAAAATAAGTGTAACTAAATGTATCTCTGAAATGTTGCAAGCTGCCTTGGATACAGACATCTTGGGATGAGATGAGACTTTTTTCCTGCAACAAGATGTGATCTTTTGAAGAGAGACACTGAGACAGACACTTTCACGTCCCGCGAGATGGTCAAGTCACGTCATACTTACAACCTTTTGAAGTAAGTCCCGTGATACACATGCAGAGCTTTTAAACGTGAGATGCAGATCACGTGGCACGGCAGCAGCAGCAAGCCAGCAGCTGATAGAGCAAAGAGGAGGTAAAAAAACCAACTGTATTTGTTTACCATTGTATCATCATTCAGAGGGAGTTTTGGAGGAGTGACCCTCTCTCCTTGGGGTGCGTTCAGCCCCCCTCTCCACAACGGTGCATAGCGCTGGGAGGGGAGGGAGAAGGGGTTGGCGAGCGAAGCGAGCAGGTGGTGAAGCCCCCTAGTTAACCAAATAATAAAGTAATTACCCTTTAAAGTTGTTAATTCACAATAATGCAAGCTCATGGGGCTGGCACAGTGTTTAGTGTTGCTGACTAACAAGCACTATCAATGTCGGTTCAATTTGCAGTGTGCTCGTGTGGAGTGCTCACCTTTTTCTATGTTTCTTGACATATCCCATGGACTTGTATGTGTCGAAGTAAAACAACAGGCTCCATAATTTATTCCACCGAAACAAGGATTTATTTATAATTCAAAAAGTAGATTTGAGACACTGGATAGAGCCCTGATGTAATGCCACAACAAGGGAGGTTTTATAGGTTTCTCCAACCAGTTCATATCATTGATAACGTGTTCCCATCAAAGGTCAGTTACACGTAAACCACTTTCTGGCAAAAACAAGCAAATCCAATTCTATTCTTGTTGAATCTTCCTTCCTGGCATTAATAGGTATTAAACATTAAGCATTCGTCTGTGCAGGTCTTCTGCAGTTCCTTATCTGCCTTCTTAAAGATCAACAGGTAATCATTTTATACAGAAATGTCTAACAATATTTAACATCTTTAAGATTATACTTTCACACTTCCACATCTATTAGCTAAAAACTCTAAATGAAGAGTTGACTACTACAATGCACCAATGGATTTAATAAATGGATGACTAGATAAATGAACTGGTCAGCAATGTGATATATTTTAAAGCAATAGACAGTGTTATTTACAAAGTACTGCACAATTTGTACATAGTTTCAACATAACACAATGTAAGATTCACAGGCTTCTTAATCCAATTCCGGATTGTAATGCTCCTAAATGGGGTGCCAGTTCTTTGGAGGTCCAAGTCCACACCCCCACACTCATGTCGGGTCAGTTTGGATTCATCAGCGAACCTAACCTGCACATTTTAGGGGGATGTGAGAGGAAAACCAGAGCACCTGGAGCTAAACCTATGGCAACACTGGAGGAATTTAGAAAATCCCACGGCAGTGACAACTCCAGGACTTCATATCCAAGAGGCAGCAGCAGTAATCACTCTACCACTGTCATGCTCATAAAACTGCTCCTTTTTTATTATAACTGCATTAATATCTGTTAATAGTCTCTAACTCACATACAGTGGATTTAAAAAGTATTCACACCCTACTCACTTTCTGCAAGCTTTATGGAGTTAAAGATCTATTTTAAAATCGATAAATTTGTCATATTTGTCCATCAATGTAAACTCAATAACCCATAATGACAAAGTAAAAAGATGTTCTCAGAAAGGTTTGCAAACTTCTTAAAAATCAAAACCTGAAATCTCTCTTTCATATCATGGCTGCCATGATAACCTAGGTCACATGACCTACCAATTGTCAAAGCAAACGAAAGCAACATGACAGCAACAATAAGAAAACAACTAAAAATGCTGAAAGGCATGGAAAATATCAACACAAAATTAAAACTTTATTTTATGGAACATTATGAAAAATAAAAATACAAATTTGCTACATTCATTATGACAACAAAGACATTCTTCACCCAATTCAAACATTGAAATATTCTGGAGAGTCACAAAAACTAACAACTTCCAGGGGGAAACAAAAAATGCCAAACATTCTGAAAATGAAAAAATATCTAATAATATTTCTTCCAAATTGTGGAAAACCAGAAAATGTCAATGTCTGCCTTCTACATAAATTAACAAAAAAAATTAAGACAAGCTGATATTATTATTATGTAGGGCCTCTTGAACAGAAGAAGACAACATGACAGCTATTAGACGTCTCATTGCCATGGCTCTGTCTTGTCATCGCATTCCTTGGGAAATTGTGGGAGCCTCAGGTTGAAACTACAAATATCAAATATAGATGAAAAAAGCAAACGCCTACAGTGAAAACAGTATCCCCTTCTGGCTGGAATATCCATCTACATATCTAGGTGCCAGGATATACCCAGTATTCACTCCTGGAAAGGATTGGTAACTGATTTTTTCAGGTGAGTTTCCCACGGCACTTGCTCACACACACATATCTGCAGTCTTAGTTATTTAAAATAATGTTTCCATCTCGAATCTGTTTTTTTTACTAATACGGTTTATTGAAGGGGCTTAACTCTCAGTGTGGCATTTGTTTATAAGGCTCTTCTTGTACTCAAAATGTCATTTTGGCCCCAGGCTCTCCTAAGCATCTCTCACATTCTGAATTTTGCAAGTGACATAAACATTTCTAAAGTAGCAGTGCATTTAGCTGGCATTGAAAAGAGATATGAACTGAAGATGATGGTGGAGTTAAAAAAAGATCTCAATGTTAATATATAACAATAAGAAGCTTTTGATGCCAGCAATGCCTAATTATTTATCTTGTTTACAATATTTGATCAAACACAATAAATCATGAAATTAACCAAGTGAACTCCCCCAAAGTAAATTAATGGTAATCCAAGAGAAAGAAATCATTTAAATTTGAACCATGACAAATAAAAATATGGGGTGCCACTGTGGTAATACAATCACGTACACAGGCATTTACCACGTTTGTTAAATTCTGAGGGCATTCCACATTATGCCCACTGCTGTGTCGAAGTTGCACACTGCAGCTGTCTGGATCGAGTCTTCACAGATGTTGATACCAGCTGCAGATTTTGGCTTTAATCCAGCATTTAAACAGGCTTGCATGCTGGACCATCTCTGCCCTCCTCTGAGAAATACTAGCAGTCAGTTAAAATGTTTTTTTTTTTTGTTTCCAATTTTTAGAATCATAAATTGTTAGTACAAGAGCTGAAAATATAATGTTTAATACAAATATCATTGACTTAATATGAATGTGGATGTTATTTTAGCATAGCGTCTCTTACTTTAAATTCCCTGACCCCAAAATGCTGTAAACGTCATATCAATTTCAGTCTACTCTCTACTTCTCAGAACACTTAAACATATTTAAAGCATTGACATGGTAACAGTAAAGTACAAATCCTTATGATATTTAAATATTGAATTCTGTACATGTGATAATGATCTTCTATCAATATAAACACAATTGTAAGCTGTTTGTTTTTATCTTTGCCATTTACGCAAAAATGGCAGAACTTATTTTAACAAAATTTTGCATGTGTATTTCTGTTTATCCATCTTGAAATATGTGGGATATGGCATAACAAGGAGAGGGCCTGTAAGTATTGGAGGGTTGAGGACAACTCAAAAAACAGTGCCAACATTAGGACTACGATTCCCATTAGGGAGCAGGATTGTGCTGAGGCTGATGGGAGGACTCTATTATCAGCATACACAAAGTCTTCTTTTGGCCAAAGTAGGATTTTATCTGACATTTCAGGTAGTGTTTCCTTCAAAACTAATGTAACACAGTTGAATTATTTTCCTGGATTAAAGCTTCTGTCTAAGACTATATCATTTTGTCTCATCGGGGATGTGTTTAGCCATGTTGAAGTTCCAAAGACAGTTTTACTCATCTGTTATCATCTAGACCTATTTATGGGAATGTACGAGTTCAAAAAAGGGGTTTACTGCGCTGCCAAACTCTTAAGAGCCAATTCTCCTTTCTTTCAACCCCCTCAAAAGATTTTTAAGTGAGTTTTGTGGTTGTGAAATCACATGCAAAATGAAGTTAGGTAGCTTAGCTGTTTCACTCACTTCTATCTATTATTTTATAATGTTACATTATAAGTGTAATAATAAATGGGATATTATTCACTGCTTGTGGAGCAGCATTCGGGCTGCCGAACAAGGACTGTGGCGGCCTGCTCCACGCTGGTCAAACATAGAGATAGGACATTTTTTACCAAAGCAAAGCCTTATATTTTCTAAAAAGGCCCACACTATTGTAAACCTGCATGCTGTTATTAAGCAGGACAGTGATAAGCCACGATGAAACTGAATTAAATGTGATATTTTTTAGCACATGCTGAGCCACTGTTCGAAATGCAGTACAAATCAAATGACTGAAAATGGTATTAGTAACTTTGACTGTTTCCTGATGGTAGACATTTCTTCATCTATCCATATACTTCTGCTTAGCCAGAGATGGAACATGGGAAAGCTCAAGTCAGAAATCATTGGCTGCAAGGCAGGCACAACATCTGGATAGGGCAGCAGGGTGAACACAAAAAAAACTAGGGCCAGTCTAGCCAGATCAGTCCACCTAACCTGCATGTCTTCTGGCTGTGGAAGGAAGCTTAGGCATCCAAAGGAAACTCACATAAACACAAGGAGAACATGTATACTCCACATAGGACGTACCGGGAACACTAACCTCACTCTTCTTATTACCAGGCAGCAACGATACCACTGCATCTTCTAGTAGACTTTTATTCAAGTCCATTTTATGATGAGGCAGTAATAATTTTAGACGTTGATGCATTGTGACAATTTCAACACAATGCTGAATAAGTCAACTTTGTATCATCTTTATAACATTATTGAATATCACCACTGGTGCTGTCTCCTGTAATAATAAAGAGATCTACAGCATTGGGTGTGTACCTCAAAGTACTGTAGATGCTTTCTCCAGTCCATAGATTCAATTTTTCAATAAGCCATCCAGTTTAGTAATATGAGATATAATAAATATTTGTGAAACCCCACTAAACCAGGAAAGGCACAGAAGTAGCATTCATGGTTCCAACCCAGCAAGGAGTTACACCAATTATGGAATCCAATCATACACAAAATGAACAAATTCTTGATATACAAGAGCAGAACAATTTATAAAAATGTAGTGTAGAAGACAGAAAGGACACTTACATTTCAGCCACCAATGCCAAACACATCAAAATGTACTTTTTTTTACCTTAACCCATTATACAATTACTAACTGTACAACCCGTCTAAGATGGGGTAAAATCCAAGTAATCAACGTAGACCGTGGTGTTAATGTTTGCAGTACACAATGCAATGCATATGTCTCTATTACATTTATTGTATGTGATGTATGCATGCATTCATTTCTACAAATGTTTGTGATGTGCCATATTTTGGAATAACAGAGACAGCAACTGGACAGACACACAGACAGACATACAGACACTTATTCCTTTATTAAGGTGGATATCCGATCAACATCACCTACTTCAGCTAGTAGGTTTACAAACCTATAAACCCATATCTAAGCAAAAACTCTGAACAAAAAATAAATCAACATTTAAATTAAAATAACTTGAAAAGAGATAATGAATATAGTGGCATGGTTAGCAATGTTGCTTACCGGGCCCAGCTTCCTGGAGTAAAGTCCTGGGCCCTGTCATCTTCTGTATCGTGTTTGCCTATTCTTTGGGTTTTCTCACCACATGACTAAATATGTGCAGGTTAGATTAATTGGAAGTTGTGTGATTGATTGTAAGTTGCAATGGACTGGCTCTTTCCTGCCTTGTGCCTAGTGGTGTCAGGATACACAGAGTCCTTCAACCACTTCCATGAATTAGATTAGTGGGCTTGAGAATGTTATGTTATAATAGAAATTTTAAATCCTTTTCAATTCACCTTTTTACATATTATGGTTGCTAAACAGATCTATCCCAGCAATAACTGGCTACTTAAAAAGCCCAAGATTGCTTGTTCAACCCACCTGTGACTGAATCACTGTCGGACCACCAGCAAGTCACGTAGCATAACTGCACTCCAACTCTAAAAAGAGGTCTGTAAACATATCCTGAAATTCTAAGCCAACTTGCATGAAGGTTTCAGTGAAAACTTATAATTTCACAAATCTTAGTGGACAGTTAGCCTGCAGTTCATACGAGGGGAGACTTAAAAAGGATTAGAATTGTTAAAACTTTATTATACAGCTGTTACGATTCTCCCCTGAGAGGCAATACAGTTGTCTCAATGCATCTTCAATTGCTAGAAACCAAATCATCTTCCCTTCATTCTCAATTTCAATTCCAAGATCAAAAAAAAAAAGTCACAGGAAGTGAGATGTGGTAAATGCAGGATGTGTGAAGTAACAACCACATTGTTTTTGATCAAAAACTCTTTGACTGACTGACTGACTGACAGATGTGCTGTTAGTTTTGTGTGATCCGCTGTTCCCAATCATTTTTTTTCCTGATAATTTTCCACCATAGCCTCAGCAGTTCAGTGTAATGTTGCTGATTAACAGTTGGTTCACAGGTAAACTCTTTATTAACAAGTTTGTTAATGTCTAGAAACGCAATTATTGTCTTGATGTTTGGCATCACCTGACTTGCTTTTTTTTGGCTTGTAGAAATAAAATCACCAAAGTCACGCACACAACTGGAGAATAAACATCAGAAATACGCACTTATTAACTAGACTGTGGGCATGCAATACTTAGAGGCAGAGTCAATAACTACACTCTGCTCCCATGCTACTGACAGATTCCAGGAATGTGGGTCCCACCCTCGTATCTTTGTTATATTATAAAGCACAATATAAGAAGAAAACCCATCTAGAAAATGTGGAGACCCCAACAGTCAGTGACTGAACTGAGACTCACATGGAGGTCCCAGGAACTGTAAGGCAGCAATGCTATGTATTGCACCACTACATGGAAAAAAAAATATATGGGCTGTTTTGCATGGAGTATTTCCCTATGTTGTCATTTGAACATATTTTCACAAAGTATGGACACTATGCTTCCAATTGTTTTTTGTTTTATTATCCCCCATTCCATCCATCCATTTTCCTAACCCGTTTATTCAGGGCAAGATTGTGGGGCAGCTGGAGCCAATCCCAGCAATTATAGGGCAGAAGGTAGGAACAACACCTGGACAGGGCAGCAGCCCATCACAGAATTAAATTTCTAGATTTATGTATATGCTGTAAATGTTTTATAGTCTAACAATACACTGTTAGTGATTTATGGTTGAAAATATGTGCACACATTTTGTTCCTGTATTCTGGAAACTAAATAACTAATGAAATGTACTGAATCTGAATTTATAGCATCATATACACTATACATGTGCAGCATGGTGGTGCAGTGATTAGTACTGCTGATTCAAGGGTTAAGCTTCCTGGATTGGAATCCCAGGTCATAGTCAGCATGGAACCTGCACCTTCTCCTGTTATGTTTTTCTCCTGTTATGATTTTCCTCCCATGGAAGGTGGATCGTCGACTCTAAATGGACCCCAGTGTGTGAGTGCGGTTGTGTGGGGATGTGTTCATTGCATATCTTGAACATTTCTTAACTTGGCTCTTGGGTTACAAAAGCTCCGGTCCCCACCAACTCTATAAATCATGTAATGTCTTCTGTACAGTGCATTTAGAAATTATTCAAACTCCTTCAGTTTTTTCACATTTTGCTATGCTGCAGCCGTGTGCTAAAATCATTTAAATTCATTTTTCCCTCATCAACCAAAAGATAATACCCCATCATTAAAAAGACAGAAAAAAAAACAGGATTTTAGAAAAATTTGCAAATTTCTTTAAAAAAAAAAAACGAAACCTCACAGACCCCTCTGTGTGTCCACCAAATTGGAGGGTCTTTAGATCTTTTTCCCAGATGTTCTGCTCCCCACCCCTTTCCAAAAGATGTATAAGTTTAGTCAATTGGAAACTGTGAATTGTCCCAAATGAAGAGCACATGAGGGTGCCAGTGATAGTCTGGTGCTTTTCCCAAGGTTGGATCCTGCATTGCCCCAATGCTGCCGGGACAGGCTTCAGCCTGTTGCAACCTTGAATAGTTCTTAAAAAACGGATGTACGTTTGATATGACACCTTAAGAAAAGTTAATATTGCACTCTGACTTTACCACAGAGGTTCATGAATTGCACATTAAATTGGATTCTAAATGCAAGAGTTAGAAGCTGTAAGCTGCAATTGAAAATATTTGGGATGTGGAGATATGAATTTATTCTGAACAAATGTAACACCGATATGAGCTCTCCCCTCGAAAGCCATTTCTGCATGGTCAACACAGTATCATATCAGGTGTTCAGCTGAACATTAACTTGGGGGAAAACAAAAAAAAAAAAAAAAAAGTTAATTTCTATTCAACATTTCAAATTTTGATATATCAGAACTATATAACCTTTACTAATTCTGGGGATATTGTCGACCTTTAACTTAATTTGGATATGCTGTATAAATAATACAAACTGGTGCAAAACTGCTCTTGTGTAAAAATTACTGAATTTGTTAGAAGAAAAGAAAATCAGACTTTGATCAGGAGCGTAGCAAATCCTGTCCATGGGACTTTTGCATGTGCTTTTATGGTTGATACCCTTCATGTAGTCAGATGAAGAATTGTACTATTTGTTTTACTGGAATAAATGATGTGCGTTTCTTTTAATTTAAGGGTGAAGCTAGCACTAAAATATATCTTCTAGAGGCTTATTTAACACTGAATACAGAGAAATCTAAGATCACAGACTCTTGTTGGAAATGGACTGTCAGCCTTTTATGTGATTATAGGAAGCACTGGAAAAGAAAGCAGACTGAGAAAGCCAAACAACATCCTTCTTCTTCTGATATATTTGGCTTATTTATGTATTTTGAGTTTACCAGTAATGAGATGTGTCATTCAAATTTCATTAAAGATGCTGGGCAAAAATAAGACGTGTGACTTGTAATGAACTGGTAGAACATCCAAGGTTGCTTCTGGACTTGGGATTTCTGCTGGCAGATTAAGCTCCAGCCTCCTGCTCTTATAAAAAGTATAAAACAGGTCTGAAAATGAAAGAATTGTTTGATTGTTTCTCATTGAATACTGCAAATTTAGCATTAAGCTCTTTTTTAATTATCATTTTTTTATTTATAGAGTGCATTTAAAACAACAGAAATTGACTAAAGTGCTGTACAGCTTCCATAAATACACTAATCGACACATACTGTAGATACAATAAATAAATAAATCAAAAATAATTAAATAAATGAATAAATAAAAACTGCGGTGGGCTGGCACCCTGCCCGGGGTTTGTTTCCTGCCTTGTGCCCTGTGTTGGCTGGTATTGCAGACCCCCATGACCCTGTAGTTAGGATATAACGGGCTGGATAATGGATGAATTGATAGTAAAAAAAAAAAGAAAGTTTAAAAAGGTATGGTGAACATATTGGTCACTTTTAAATCCCACCTGAAACCCTCAGTTGCTGTTGCCCTAAAATAAAAAGGTAGAGCAGGGGTGTCCAACTTCAATTCTGGAGGGCCGCAATGGCTGCAGGTTTCCATTCTAACCTTTTTCCTAATCAGTGACCAGTTTCCAATGCTATTTCTTTTCCCTTCATTTTAATAGCCCTGTTTGTAAGGATTCAGTGCTCCGAATTGATTCATTTCTTCATTAAATGGCAGACTAAATTAATTATTAAATACAATATGTCAGACATGGCACAATTGACAGTGCTCAGCACTACTGCCTCCACAACTCCAGGAGACCGAGTATTAATTCTGGGTGTGACCATCGTGTAGAGTTTGCTCTTTGTCCATGCTGTGTGGTTATATTTCAAGAAATGAGCAGTAGATTGGGAGATAAGGATTGGAGACCTACATACACTGTCCTAATCAGTGTCTGATTAATTAATTAATTTGGCTTTTTTGGCAATGATCAGCAATAAAAAACTCTTTAATGTCAATGTGAAAACAGATTTCTACAAAGTGATCTAAATAAATTCCAAATATAAAACATAAAATAATTGATCACATAAGTATTCACCCTCTCCAGTATGACACACTTTAACCATCACTGGTTCAGAAAATGTGTTTTAGAAGAAATCGAATTAGTTATATGCAAATCATTTGTCTGTAGTCAAGGGTTTCTATTTACAGTATAAATACACCTGAAGGTCCGGCTTATGGTTCGTCAGTATGGTGGCCTAACCCACACAATGTAGACAAAAAAGCACCCCAAGGAACTCTGGTAAAGGTAATTGAAAAAGCCCAAGTCAGGGGATGTAGTCAATAAAATGTCAAAGATACTGAACATCCCCTGACATCCAGTTACATCAACCATTAAGAAACAGAAAGAGTGTGACAGAACTTAAAATCTACCTAGAACAGGCACTCCACAAAAACTGAGTGACTGTGCAAGAAAAGACAAGTGATAAGCCACCAAGAGACCTATGAGAAATCTGAAGGAGTTACAAGCTACAGTGTTTGAGGCTGCAGAGACTGTTGTGGCAACAAAGTTAGCATTGCCTCCTCATGGCCCTACTGTCCTGTGTTTGGAGCTTGTGCCTGGACACATTGTTTGCAATGAGCGTTAAATGGTTCCCTCAATGCCTGTATGAGTTTTCCTCCCATATTCCCAATGTTTTGTGTGCTAAGTTAATTTGTGACTGTAAATTGACTCCATTGGAGTGTGGTGGTGTGCATGAGTAGGCCCTGTAGTTGGCTGGCACCATATCCCAGGCTGTTTTTGGCTTTGCACCCAATGCTTTCTTGCTGGCGTCTGACTCTGATTTATATTAATAATACTGTATTTCACTTATGAATGTAACTGAATAAAAACACATTTGAACGTTTACAAGATTTTTAACATAATTCAGCACTTATATTCAGCACCAAGGTAGGGAGCGTATCCAGAGCATTACCTCTCCCAGAGAGCTAGGTGGCAGCCCCCCTTGGGTGGAAGTGGTGCCTTGGACTCCCTGGGAGGGAAGGCTGCATGAGAGTTGGAGTTTGATACACCCCTGTTGGGATCCGTGGGTGCCGTCAGGGGGTGCTTCAGCTGCTGCTGAGCCCTTTTGGTGCCAGAAGAGGAACAACGAGTACCTGGAGCACTTCCGGATGCCTTATAAAAGGAGCCAGAGTTGGGTGGGAGTAGACAAAACTTGCCAAGAGGAGTGGAGGAGGAGAAAGAGAAAGAGAAGAAGAAATTTGTGTTGTGGTGTGCTGTGCTTGGGAACTGTGTTGTGTTTGTGGGAAACATAGGAAGGTGTTTCACACAAGTAAAAAATAAAAAAAAAAAAAAATGTGTGTACGTTGAACTTGTGTCCTGTGTCTGTCTGTGTCAGGTTTGAGCAGCGGTGTGCCCTCTGTCGGCAGGATACCTGGCAATCTGCAAGGCAGGGACCTGCAATGTTATTCTGGTGGCAACCAGACAAAGCAGTGCGAGGCATGCGCATATGAGGCTTCTGACTCTGATTTATATCAATAATGCTGTATTTCACCTTATGAATGTAACTAGATAAAAACACATTTGAATGTTTACAAGATTTCTTACATAATTGAGCACTTAATATAAAGCATTGTTTATTTTGTCACATACACAAATTGTAATTAATCTCCTACTTTACAGGATTAATGTCTCGTATAGGTTGGCTTTGTTACCAACTACTTGCCATAATGTGGAAGTGAATGACTTACCTGTTACAATTAAATTCACGGGTAAATAAGTTGGATTATTTTAACAAATACATCCTACTGGAAGCCTTTTAAAAATTCATCACAGTAAGAAAGGATCATTTTAGGTCAAATGATAGAAAGCACAGGGATTTATTTTAAACTAGCATTAAAAGTGTTCTTCTATCTGTCTTTCCGATGGTTCAAGTATCAATTGTTATGTGAGTGCCATATTAGTCTACTCTTGCAATGACAGGAAATTGAGAGAGTGACTGAACAATATAAAAGGGTACAGATAACAGATGCCTGAGCAGGAGTTCACATTTTGTCAAAGCTACTGGATAAATGGTACATAGACAATAAGTGAGAAAATGGAAACCAAACGAATTAAAACTGCAGCAATGTTTTACATATTTATTAATACCTGGGTCATTTCAGGCTAATGTAGCATCCGATCGGGAAACTGTTCAGGGTAGATGTTCTAAATTCAATGGCGGATGCTGGGGTTAAACATATTGAATGGGCTTTATTCATATGTCTAAAACAGGCTACTAAAATCAGTCAATTTTCACCTAACACCTTACACAGTACATTAGAAAGAGTGTGATATGGCAGTATTGTATTTCAGAATAAAATGTTGCCTCTTACCTTAAGAAATAATTGAAATCCTGTTCACTAAGGGTGTTTCATGCAGCATTTACTTGTCTATACATTGTGGAGTACGGACGGGGCCCTTGCCCGGCTGGGACACCTCCTCGCAGGAAGGACCGAAGGAGGGATGGTATCCAGAGCATTACCTCCCATAGAGTGCTAGGTGACAGCCCCCCTAGGTTACAGCAGTGCCTCGGACTCCCACAGGGCTCCATGGGAGTTGTAGTTTGATATAGCACTGTTGGGATCCGTGAGCATGGCCAGGGCCCTTATGGGCAGTTCTTCCGACAACACCCGGAAGTGCTATTGAAAGTGGAACAATTAGTACCTGGAGCACTACCGGGTGCCTTATAAAAGGAGTGAGAGTTGGGTGGGAGTAGACGAAGCTTGTCAGGAGGAGAAAGAGATAGAGAAGAGGAAGAAGAAATTTGTGTTGTGCTGTGCTTGGGAACTGTGTTGTGCTTGAGGGAAATAGGGGGAGGCGTTCCCCACGAGGAAAAAATAAAAATAAAAAAACGTATGCGCCTTGAACTTGTATCCTGTGTCTGTCTGTGTTGGGTTTGGGTGGCGGTGCGCCCTCTGCAGGCCACAACCTTTACACAACCGTTGTATTGGGTAGGCAAGACTGTCCTGCAAATACTACAGATGTCAGTTGTGGTCTCTAGAGGGTGAAATTGAGCCAAACTCAAATGTTGCCTAAAAAGAAAAATCTAATCCTTTACAAGAGATTTTTACCAGTCCAGTAAACATGTATACCCAGTACTTCCACACCAATCTTATACCAAATACATTCTGCATGCTAACTTACTACTGCTTAGTGTGCATTATTCACATTGCATCTTACATCATGCCTCAACGTACTGTACTGTATGTCTTAAAGTAGAGCAGGTTTTGTACAAGCAAATGCATTATACATGTGTGTGCATTGAACTGAACGTCACTGAAAACCAATTATTTCCACTAAGCTAACTTGGCTGCTGCCGACAATGAGCGCTGCTCACAGCTGTCCAACAACAGTCAGTTCTAATGACACCACAACAATAAATTCTGGAAGATGCAATCAATTTTCCTAAATAATTTCTCCACTATTTCGGGTCCTTGTCCCCTGCCCTGACTAATTCTTTAGAATTAGCTTCCTCTGCAGTATTATAACGCTAGAATCAACATGCTTCACTAGTTATTTATTATCACAGAGTATTTATGGCTATAGCATCTATTGCATTTAGCTTGATTGTTGTTTTTGTTTTGGCATTGTGAGTGCTTTTTCGTAGTCTTACAAGTTAACTTCTTTTAGCTTTGAAATATCAAATAAAACAAGATAAGGGATGGCTGTAAGAGCCTAATCCTTTAAGTTAACGTTAATGGTAAATTTACCTAAATTTGCTTAATTTTGAACTTGAATGTAATGGAAAGATAATGGAAGATTCAGTTTAACCCCGTATAAGTTATAGAAAATGGAATGTTCTTAATGTTAACTTTGTATGACGGCAGAATATCCTGTAGACTGAAGTTAAATAGCTAGAAAGAACCATGAATTGTTAAACAGATAGGTATTAAGAGTGTATAGATTTCTGACCGTTACGTACTTTATGTACATTGATGTTGTGAATGAGATAACCTACAGAAACCTTAGGAAATGTTATCTACTGAAACTTACAGTAATCCTTAAGCAGAATACCATAAGTTTCTCTTTTCCTCCTCTTTTTGTGTATTACCAAATGTTTTCTCTTATTTTTTTTTCTTTTGTATGAACTGTTTGCATTGAAATTTACTAAAGTCTTCAAAAAGAATAAAAAGAACACAGTATGACTGTGGAGTTTTTTATGTACGTCGAGTCATATTGGTGCTGGAATGCTTGTCTGGTAGCTGCATTTGAACTATTTGGAAACCCTCAACGAACACAGATACAAATTACTTTCTTTTCTCATTCTGAACGTCACTGCAGTAGCTTGCCTAAAGTTGTGTAATGTCAGTTTGTTAAAAGTTGTCGTCTGTTAACTTATGTCAATTTCTTCTAACATAAAGATTTGTGGTTCAGCTGGGATTTACTTTTTATTTTGAATTTATATTTAATCTACTCTAATTATACCTAAATTTTTGTTTTCCTCATTTCTGCTGCCAGGAACTTTTTGGTGTGGTGTGTTTATACTTTTATATGATTCATCACTTTGACATATGCCATATTGCACATTTTCTAATGAATGCTAGATTAAAAAGTCATCTTGAATTATGGAATTCAGCATTTTTATCACATATTATGTATGGTGGCACTGTGTACTTTCTCCAAGATTGTGAATATTCTGAGAAAATATTTGCATCTTTTCGCTTTTCTCTGGTTATTCTTGTCCAGCACGTTGAGTTTTAGTATTTAGGTTTTGACTTTTGACCTATATTTATTTCCTGTTCCAAAGGGAAAAAAACATAAACATAAAATATTCCCCTATAATCACCAGTATTGCACTTTTAAAGTGTTGAGAAAAGTATTCATAATTTTGTTTGTTTCATTTTAAGAGCACCACCCTGACAATTTAGAGTTTCAGAATTTTTCTGGTGAGTTGCTGAGATCATTGTGAAGAGGATTATGCATCACATTACAAAAGCTCTACTTTGAAATTCAGCACTGTGCTTGAGCTTTTTGCCTGAGATTACGGATTTACAACTTGGACAGTGCTTGTCTCAAACTCCTACTTGTTATGATTGAGACATTATTAAAACAAAATTTAATGGAATAATACATTTTTTTTTATTCTATTTTTACATTTTTTGGGAGTTTTGAAGTCCATAGATTATTTCTGGATATGTGTTTTGTTTGTTATGTATATTTTATTATTGTGACGTTTTAATTTTATCACAAAGCCATTTGTTTTGTTTATGGGCAGCACCATTTTGATAGTAACGTTGTCAAGATGCAGTCACAATTGTGACAGAATTGGATAAATCTTAATTTGAAATAGTCCTCAAGAACTTTTGAGTGTATAACCTTTTTGATTTTTGATACATAAAACTATAGCAATCCATCTTGACTTTGATTGCTGGTTAGCATTTTGGCTTTGGCAATTTATCTTTTTAACTTTCTGCTTCTTTCCTTGATATTTCTGACTTGTGATTCGTCTCCTGGGGCCTCATGTATAAACGGTGTGTATGCACAAAAATGCTGCATACGCCTGTTTCCATGCTCACATCAAAATGTATAAAAACTAAACTTGGCATAAAGCCACGCACATCTTCACACTAGCTCAATCCCTGGCATACACATGTTCTCCACTCGGTTTTGCAAACTGGCGGCACCCAGCGTGAAAGCAGTACTACTGTTCCTATATGGTTTCCCTTTATTTATTTGATCCACATCCCTGACACAGCTCTATCAAATACACTGAAATTAACTGCATATTGTATTTTAGTTTAAGGCATCTGATTGTAATCAACCTGTAGCAATATAATGGTCCACAGAATGGCCAGGCTATTCCAAATACCATAGCCACTTTAGTGTTGTCACTCTCAGTGCACCACTCAGAGAATTTTAACCCATTGTATCTGTGTGTGGAATCACAGCTATACAGCAGCTGATCAGAAAGCTCTACCACATATTGTGTCAAGAGTAGGGAGAATTATTGGGGCACTGCATCTAGCACATGCTGCCTCAGCCATGTGCACAGTCTATTTGAACTTCTCTTATTTGGCAAACGCTTCAGAGCCTTTCCTGTACAAACCTTGTGGTTCAGAAAGTTTCATCTCAAGAGCTCTAAAAGCACTCAATCTGTCCATCAAGTGCTCCAGGTAGAACTATTTGTACTTTTAAGTACAATTGCCTCACTGTAAACTTGCATTACAGTTGTAATATTGTACAAACTGAGCCACTTATGCTTTAATATTGTATATTTTTCACTGTTTTTTAGCATATTATTATTATTTTTGTTATTATTATTGTTATTGTTGTTATTTTACCATTTTACTGGAAAATAAGTTTATGGAGGATTTGCATATTGAATATTATTGCACTATACAATAACAATAAAGGAATTCAATTCAATTCAATTCAACAGAAAAGAGTGCGTATTTACAGATGATGATAATCACAATTTCCAGGCACTATCTTCTTGGAGCTCTTGATATAATTTTTAAGATGAAATGCAGTAAAGTATATAAATTACATTATACAGATACATTTTTATCAATCCATCCATCCATTATCCAACCCACTATATCCTAACTACAGGGTTATGGGGGTCTTCTGGAGCCAATCCCAGTCAACACAGGGTGCAAGGTAGGAAGCAAACCCCAGGCAGGGCGCCAGCCCACCACAGGACACAATTCAGAATCACCATTGCTCCTAACCTGCATGTTTTTGGACTGTGGGAGGAAACTGGAGTACCCCCATGGCCATGCAGACACAGGGAGAACATGCAAACTCCAAGCAGGGAGGACCCAGAAAGCGAACCTGGGTCTCCTAACTGTGAAGCAGCAGCACTACCACTGCGCCACTGTGCTGCCCAATACATTTTTAACTTAATTTAAATAATGCATACAGTTATTAATTAAACGTCTGGACACAGTGGACAGCTCTAGCGATGAACTGGTGCCCCGTTCAGGGATTGTTCCTGTCTCGCACTGTATGCTTGCTGTGGCTGGCATGACCCGGGATGGATAGATGGATGGAATAATTAAATATGTATTGTGAAATTATTTCAATGTTCCTTAAAGGTTTTGAAGAATCGGCGTTCTAAGCTTACAGATGGCTTGACTTTTATTAAAGAGCTGATTGTCCGATGATTGGTTACTTGGTAAAAAAAAGGTAAGGACAGTAATTGGAGGTTAGTACGTTTTAACGAGACAGTACTGCTGCATTAAATTATTTCATCGGGGATCGGGCACGGCACAGCCAGCATCTTGCGGGAGGCAGGAACAATCACTGGACGGGGCGCCAGCTCATCACTACCCCTGCACCACCGTGTCTCCATGTTTAATACATGCTTTAATTAATTTTATCATGAAAATTATGTCAACCATACTTCTTAATATTTAATTTGTTCAGAGAGCTGTAATATCATGAATGTAATGTATTCTGTGTCCTGTCTGCATAAGAGAAATCCCGTTTAAGAAGCAAGTAGTGATTCACATACAGAGTACATAGATGAACATAAAGAATACAAAGCATTTAACATCCTACTTTAGTTACAATGGGATTTGAGAAACTAGTAAATCAAAAGATTTTAAGACAAAGTTTATGAAGTTCTACTTCAGAGGAAATTTTGAGATTAAAGTTGACATTTTCAGATTTTTTCTTCAACTGTCTACCTATTTTTTTTTCTTTTCTCTGTACCCTAATAAGCTTTCATATAAGGCTCAGAGAGAGGGCTATGACTCGCCTTTTCATGGCAACTTTGATATGTTCTTTTTTATTTCAGGCACTGTGGGGCTCTATGAACATTAACTTTAGATCAGCTTCCTTTTGTTGTTTATATAACTGCTTAAACCAACAAACAGTACGTTTTTCATTGCCTCCACTTGGCATTCGCTGAAATTCTTTTTTTCACTGTGCTTTTGCCATTGTCTTTTCACAGAACGCTGTACTTAAGGGAAAATTTATATTGATTTGGATATTCGAAAAGGCGTCCTTCTGGGAGGAAACAGGGAGGGGCGGCAGGCATTCACGAGTGTTACATTTCACGCTTAACGGTATTTATGTAGCGGAAGTGCATGGATGTTGGCTTATGCATGGTTTTGTGCATCTGAATTTTTTTGTGCATATGCATATTATGACTTTTGTCCATATGCCATGTTTTAGTGTGAATAATACACACGCTGTATGCATGAGTCCCCTGATTCTTACTTGCCAGCTTTTTATAATAGGAAAGCGTGGGGGTGAAAAATATAGTGGGGCTTGCCTACATTGTGACTCAGCTGAACTGTTAGCCCTTCATTACTTAGTAACCCACTCTGTTCCTTTCTCCTCTGCCTTTTTGCTATGGCAGTACAATAGTGTTAGGAATTCTGGTCAATGACACAGAGCTTCGTGATTCTGCCATAGTCTTAGTGTTTTAGTTCTGGTGATATTCTGCTAGCTTTAATGACTCCGGGTAATTCTAATTTTCATTTTGCTTACAATTTTGCATTTGATGGCAGTACTTTGGTATTTTAGAAACGTGTTTTTGTTGCAGTTTCTCAAAATCCTTCATATCTCTCTGGCTGTTATTCATAGTCCACAGTGTTATTAGACGATAAAAAAGAGGTTGACTGGAATTAAAAAAAACAGGCAGAGCCAGTCTGTGCTGAATCTTTTCAACTTACACAATTAGAGATTAAGCAGCAACAAGATCTAAGCATATAAAGGAAATAAGTACAAATGGATGCTGGCTGTTACTTTAACAAGAGCACAGGTGCACAGATACGCGTCCAGTATATTGGTTAAGTGGTACATACTGTATTGAAAAAATGTTTAGAAAGTTTTTCATACAAACACTAAAGCAGTTGAAAGCAGTTACCTTCAATTCACTATTTTGGAATGATTAGCTGAAAAGGAACCAACATCCAATGCTAATTTAAATGACCTGATTGCACTAAAACTGTTCTTTTAATTGTCTTGGTGCATTTTACAAATGTATGCCCATGGATTCTATTAGTGAGAATGCTGGGAAGAAGCAGAAGAAAGGCAACACTTTTGATTTAAAAGTATTTACTTATGAGAGCTCAAGGTTTTGTTACTATTATTGGCTTTAAATGTATCCAAAGAATGCTGAATGGAAAAAAAGAGTGACCTTAAAAAGATGTGATTGTTACCGCTATTTGTAGTACTCCATAGAGTAATAACCAGGCAAGAGCAAATCCGGACGCTTCTGTTATACATCAGTCTCCCCTGCCAGTATAAACCAAATTCATCTCATGCACTGTCAATGACTGGTTTATGGAAATAATAAAAAAAGCATCCCAAATTTATGTCATGCTTGCATTCTTAACATATATTCAAGAATGCTTGCTTTTCATCTTTAACTTTAAGCTAAAAAGCCATCTAATTTTCATGGAATCCTGATCATTGAAATTGAACTAATGTGGTAAAGCTGCAATAAAATGAAACAATGAAAAAGCTACATTATGTCGAGTGTCAAAAAATATTATGGGGAGAAAAAAAAGACTTGTAAATGTTTGCAGCCATCTGTGGTAAAGCCAATGGAAGCTGAAGTATGTGAAAAGGAAAAAAGTTACAAGTATGACAACAAAGGAAAGGTGATCTGAAATGCACTTTTCATACAAGCCATGCTTCATTTTGTCCTTTAAAGTTGGTTTGGCTCTGATAAAGTAACACAAAACAATACATGAAAAAAAAAAGTGGTTTTATTGTAATATTAACGGCCGGTGCGTCTGCTGTATTTAATCATCTAATGATATACATAACCTGCAAATGACGCTCCCCTGTACTGTACTTTCTAAAGGAAGAATGGTTTTATCTGTTCGACTGCACAGTGGTATTCTCATGAATTTTAATGTAAACACTTAAACACTAAAGCATTAGCATGTCTGGCTTAAAGGTTAACAAAAGGACACACGGCTGACATATATATGTTTTTTTAACAAAATATGAAGGAATGAAAAACAAACCTCCAGCTACTTTACAGGTTTTACACTTATATAACTAAAGCAAATCCATTGTAGCTTCAACCAAGAGTTGTTTTGCTTTGGTAATATACTTAATGAGTCTAAAAATATTCAGTATAATAATTCTGTCAAAGCCCCCACAGTCTCCTCAATGAGCAAAAGCCTGCAGGATTCCAATGGGGAGCCAAGTAATGAGCTCTCAGCACTCGCTCCTACATCGTCCAGGCAAAATATACTCGGGCCTCTCCGGTTCCACATCATTAGCAACATGAAACAAAGACACATGCTTGACTTTAATAAGCGACTAAAGCTACTGGCTTATTAGGCTGTTACTGCACATAAACTTCATTTCAGTAGAACAAAACATTTCTCTGCAAACAAAAGATGGCCCTTTTACACTGTGAGGTCAGCATCAATTAATGTGGCAAATGATTGAACGGTGCACAAACAAAGCTCCAAGAGAACCTAGGGTCTCCCGCCATCCCTTGTAGAGTGCTTAGTTTGATTGCAGACTGTTGGTGGAAAGAAGAGAAGAAAAGTGGGCTGCAGCAATCAGGGGATGTACACATATGATTGACTTCCAATTGATTTTCCTGCACAACAAGAGGTGAACAAATTCAGCTCCTACTGGGAATGGTTCAAACATGATTAACTTAGCCATGACCAAAGAGGTCAATGTTATTACACTCACATTTCTAAACACAATAATTAGACTGGGAAAATATATGCGATTTGTTTTCCTTGTTCATCATGTAGCAATAATGTATCAGCATGGATTAATTTAAGATCCTTTGCTTTATACAGTTATTATTGCTGGTACCTACTTTACATTCAAGTATTCAATTGCTTTTTAATTAACTGGTGAGATGACAGCTAACTGTTCAAGAAAATATAATTAAAGTAGCAGCAAATATCACAAACAAATATCCCAAGTTTTGAAGTATTTAGCTCTATATATTAAGGCAAGGGTTGTTCCTCGGCCAGTCTTCTCATTAAAGATGTCATCTACTCTTCGTGTACTGAACAGCTGCTCTTGCACACTTCGAACATGTCTTACATAAACCAAGAAATGTTAAATTGCTTCATCTGCTGGTCGCTGATGTCTCGCTCCAAGGTGTTCATGAAAGCTTTAACTGGAAGTGGGCACAGAAGATTCATGAAGCATTTTGATGACAATGTGTTACAATATGTGCATGTTCTGCAAATACTGGACACTAGCTGAAGTTCCCAGCAATGCCTTGGCATATTTGAATAATGGGTTAAGGTAGGAGAGAGTATTTGTTTGTGCTCTTTAAGTGTTGACCGTTTTGTCAGAGCTCTCTGAAATGCTGCTGTCCCATTCATCATCTATAGTGCCTCTCTGTGATGGTGTGGGTGCAGCTCCATGCTTCCTCTTCTAATTTGGGAGCCTCTTGAACCTGACACTGTTGATAGGAGGACACCACATGAAGCAAGAGGAAGGTGCCAAAGTGTTCAGAAGTGCACTGCTCCCATATCCAATGCTATTTATATACCACCTTGAAGTCCTTTTTCTTTATGATTGGTGCAGTCTAATTTGGTTGACATTTTGATTAAAGCGCATCATCAGGTGTTTGTTTTCTTATTTGTGATATTTTGTGACTGTCCAAATTGCACTATGACATGGCTTACATAAAATAAGACCCCATTTTAATACGATTCTTGGCTCTCTGGTGTTAATTCTGGGATTAGAGTAGTCTAGAGAGTGCACCTCATTTTCCTCTGTATATTTTGTGTATATTTCACTCACCTTAGTTTCTTGTCATAATAGCACCAGCTGCTTGGAATATACTGCAAGTTGGTTAAGATTATATAATAACTAGGGGGTTCGCCCCCTGCTTGGTTTGCTCGCCAACCCCCCGGCCTGTGCTAAGCGCCATCCACTTCACCTGTTAGTGCTCCTCCAAAACCTTCACTTAAACGGTGATACAATGGTAAATAAATAGGTTTTTTTACCTCCTCTTTGCTCGATCAGCTGCTGGCTTGCTGCTGCTGCCGTGCCACATGATCAGCATCTTACACGGCGCTTTGAACATTTAAAAGCCTGTACAGCAGCTGTACTATTCTTTGTCTTTTATTTCTGGCCCCGGGCGTGGTTAAATCTTTTGGCACAAAATCTAAGATATATTTAATGTATCTATATGTTTAAAATGTTTAATAAGACATTTCATGGCCATAATGTATGGTATTCCCTGCCATGTTTGAATGTTACAAATGATACAAGAAAACTTGAAACTCTACCACTTCTACAACCTGATCCTTTTCACCACATTTTTCATTTGTTTAAGTGAAAGATAATTATATTTTTTTATATATGTTTGACCATTTCAATTACCTTCCTCTTGTTCATGGATATAATAACATATACAGGGTGGGCAAAAGTAGGTTTACAGTTGTTAGTATGTGAGGCAGGCAATTTCAGCACTTATGAGATTGAACCTAAGTGCATTGTGCCATTGTCACATTCTTTTGAGTTAATAAAGCTATTATAATAATCATAAACTGAATGGCTTTTTCTATACGAACAACTGTAAACCTACTTTTGCCCACCCTGTATATATATATACTAGCAAAATACCCGCGCTTCGCAGCGGAGAAGTAGTGTGTTAAAGAAGCAATGAAAAGAAAAGGAAACATTTTGAAAATAACGTAACCTGATTGTCAATGTAATTGTTTTGTCACTGTTGTGAGTGATGAGTGTTGTTGTCATATATATATATATATATATATATATATTTACACACACACACATAAACATATATATATATATACATATCTATACATATACACATATATACATACATATATATCTTCATATATACACACACATATATACACACATATACATACATACACACACATATATACACACAAATACATATATATATATATACATACACACACACATATATAAACATATATATACATATACATACATATCTACATATATACACACACAGCTATTTCAGATCAGTGCAATACGCTGTTTGTTAAAACGGTTGACTCCGCTCTTACGTGCAATAACAAATCAAATCATTCAGTTGTCTTTGCTCATATGTCATTTTAGAGCTGACGCCTGGCATCTTTTTTGGCTACAAGTTCGTTTCTGTTTGGTGTGAGGTTCTGTGTTGTGGAGATTCTCAGGATGGATTGCAGGTGCTCATCAGTGAGGCGACTCCTGTGTGCTGTTTTGTTAGTCTTTATCACTGAGAAGAGCTTCTCACACAGATATGTGCTACCAAACATGCACAAGGTTCGAGCTGCATGTAGACGGACTTTTTTTGTTCTTCAAAGTCACCAAAGCGCCGCGCAAACTCAGTGCGCAATAACTCTAGTAAGCGGTAAGTGTTCGGCAAGGCAGCTGAAGCGCTGCATTATGGGATCTGTAGTTTATTGTGTTACCAGCGCTTCATATACCCGGGCTTTAATAACAATAATACAGTATATAAAATGATCTCGGGCGGATATAATTACACGCGGGCGGATGTGGCCCGCCCTTGAGTTTGACACATATGGACTAAATAGAACTTGAAAAGATATATTTTTCAAATGTGATCGCGCAATTCAGATAGAGTTGACGCAAGACTACAGCCTGCATGCCTCAATGAGTCATCCTCCCCTCGCTCTTACTTTTTTACCGTTCATCTAATGAATACACTGAGTATGGCTTTACCAAAACAATCATTGATGGCGAATAAAGTATCCATTATTCGAGTATGTAGAGCGGGATATATATATATATATATATATATACCGCGTATCGCAGCGGAGAAGTAGTGTGTTAAAAAGGTAGAAAAAGAAAAGGGAACATTTTAAAAATAACGTAACATGACTGTCAATATACAGTATTTGTTTTGTGAGTGTTACTGAGTGTTGCTGTCATCAAGGATTTGATTATCATTATTTCTTTCAATCAGGTTCGTATTTGTAGGATGTGTTGTGTTCAAGTTACATTCCGTGTTTGTCAATCGTTGTAAAGATGACAGGTTTCATTCATCGATTCGTTTCTTACTGCATCAATAAACAGCTCGTCTTCTTCTTTATCTGAGACCTGACACACTGCATGCACGGGTTTTTTACACTGTCTTCCTTTAGCGGGACATTGACTTTTTCCACCGTGTGCTTTGTTTCCACAGTAGCTGCATTTATGAATATGCTTATCAGACGCTTCATATTTTTGCTGCCTTTTCAATTGTGTAATTCGGTTTTTGTTCAGCGCTCTTTGGAACTGTTGCTTTTATCTGTGCACTGCGTCAGTTCACGTGAGCCACTCGGTGTACTTGCATCGAAGGTTCCCAGCTGTGCTGGTGCCATCTCGTGCTATGTCCATAGCTTTATTTAATGTTACCTTAGTCCTGGCACTTAAAACTTTCTCTCGCAGTTTCGCTGAGTTTGTGTCAAACACCACCCTGACCATCTCATCTTCCTCTCCATAAGCACAGTCCTTCACCCGTGAATATTTACCCGTGGCAGTTTGCTATTGGATTGCCGCTGACGGATGGCCTTATATGGGCAGGCACTAAATTACAAACGCCAGCGGCAGCCTGTCTATGAACTTAATTTAAAGTGTAGGTTTACATCGTGCTTTGTTTCAAGTAGCAGAACTCATGAATATGGTTGTATATGTCACTCGCTCGCTTCTTATTGTTTCGCTGCCTTCTCAATTATATAATGCATGTTTTCTTCAGCGCTTTTTTGAGGTCTTCCTGGTTTTCTATGTACTGCGTGATTATGTGGGAGGCGTGATGATGTCACACGAAACTCCGCCCACACGGCGTTCAAGCTCATCTCCATTACAGTAAATAGAGAAAAACTGCTTCCAGTTATGACCATTACGCGTAGAATTTCGATATAAAACCTGCCCAACTTTTGTAAGGAAGCTGTAAGGAATGAACCTGCCAAATTTCAGCCTTCCACCCACACGGGAAGTTGGAGAATTAGTGATGAGTGAGTGAGTGAGTGAGTGAGTGAGTGAGTGAGTGAGTGAGTGAGTGAGTGAGTGAGGGCTTTGCCTTTTATTAGTATAGATATATGTACTAGCAGAATACCGGCGCTTCACGGCGGAGAAGTAGTGTGTTAAAGAAGTTATGAAAAAGAAAAGGAAATATTTTAAAAATAATGTAAGATGATTGTTAATTTAATTGTTTTGTCATTGATATGAGTGTTGTTGTCATATCTATCTATATATATATATATATATATAGCAAAATACCCAGCGTTTGGCAGCGGAGAAGTAAAAAGAAAAGGAAACATTTTAATAATAACATAACATGATTGACAATGTAATTGTTTTGTCATTGTCATGAGTGTTGCTGGCATATATATATATATATATAAATATATATACATATATACACATATATACATACACACACATAATATACATATATACACATATACATATCTACATATATACTGTATATACACATATATATATACAAATCTACATATATATATTAGGTGGGACTTGATTAAAAAAATTAATCCAATTAATTAGAGGCTGTGTAATAATTAATCTTGATTAATCGTATGTAATCGCACGAAATTTGCCCCAAATCGCAAATGTTTTTTTTAATTTAAAAGGGTTTTAGTGGGCGACAGAATCAAATAATAGACATGGACATGAATATTGTAAACTCAAGCTCTTTTAATTTCTGAAAAAAATGCTTTTAAACTGCATTTGAATTCAAAACAGAAACAAATATATCATCCCTGGTTAAAATTGGGCAGACTTAAAAATAAAGTGGTAGTTTAAGTACTTTAAGTACATTTTCAGAATGGTATTGTCTTTAAATAATAATAACCACAATTTCAACATAAAGTGCAGTTTTTCTTCTTAAAAAAATAAGTCAGAAACATAAAAGGTAATTTGACCAACTTAATCTTTAAACTCTGAGTAACATTAGCCAAAATTATTTTGTACATTAGGCTAAAACAGTGTGATCATTGAACATTTTGTAATTAGATGTAATTAGAATTACTAACGGTCACGGAAGTCCAATAATCCCCAGTAAGAGCCACAAAGTCCGCTTTCTGTAATGCATCTAATTTTGCTTGCTTTTCAGTGTGCACAAAACCATGCTTTTATCAAGGCTTCGCTCGGGTAGTTTTTTGAAATGAAATTTTCCTCCGGTCAGTTGTAGGAACGCGCTTCATTCCGACTCTAACATTTTTGTAGCTGTGATGTGTGCATCAGTGTAATCGATGTACCAGGAAATCATGCATTGACAAAAGTTCCCCTTTGCTTGGAATTGAAAGTGTGATTAAATGCGTTATTTTTTGTTATGGAGTACATGCATCGAAGCTTCTCAGCTGTGCTTGTGCTAAGAAAAGGAAAGATTTTAAAAATAACGTAACATGATTCTGCGTTAACCGCATATTTTTTCATACGTCCCAAACCAAGGAGATGCAAGGTTAAAATGAATCGGGCAGCGCGCGTACATACTCAGTACATCCCCTCTCGGGAATCAAACCTCGGATGTCGGCGCTAGAGGCGAAGCCTCTACAATTGCGCCACAGCGTGTGGCTTGTCTATTTCAGAGTATGTAGATCGAGGTATATATATATATTCGCAGTGGAGAAGTAGTGTGTTAAAGAAGTTATGAAAAAGAAAAGGGAACATTTTAAAAATAACGTAACATGATTGTCAATATACAGTAATTGTTTTGTGAGTGTTATTGAGTGTTGCTGTCATCAAGGATTTGATTATCATTATTTCTTTCAATCAGGTTCGTATTTGTAGGATGTGTTCAAGTTACATTCCGTGTTTGTCAATCGTTGTAAATATAACAGGTTTCATTCATCGATTCGTTTCTTACTGCATCAATAAACAGCTCGTCTTCCTCTTTATCTGAGACGCGACACACTGCATGCATGGGTTTTTTTTTTACACTGTCTTTCTTTAGCGGGACATTCACTTTCTCCATCGTGTGCTTTGTTTCCGCAGTAGCTGCACTTATGAATATGCTTGTATGTATCAGACGCTTCATATTTTTTTGCTGCTTTCTCAATTGTGTAATTCGGTTTTTGTTCAGCACTCTCTGGAACTGTTGCTTTTTGTCTGTGCACTGCGTTAGTTCACATGAGCCGCTTGGTGTTCATGCATCGAAGGTTCCCAGCTGTGCTGGTGCCATCTCGTGCGATGTCCACGGCTGTATGTAATGTCAGCTTAGACCCGGGACTTAAAAGTTTCTCTCGCAGTTTCGCTGAGTTTGTGCCAAACACCACCCTGACCATCTCATCTTCCTCTGCATAAGCACAGTCCTTCACCCGTGAATATTTAGCGGCAGTGTTTCTATTGGATTGCCGCTGATGGACGGCCTTATATGGGCAGGCACTAAATTACAAACACCAGTGGCAGCCTGTCTATGAACTTAATTTAAACTTTAGGTTTACACTGTGCTTTGTTTCCGAAGTAGCAGCACTCATGAATATGGTTGTATATGTTAGTCGCTCGCTTCTTATTGTTTCGCTGCCTTCTCAATTATATAATGCATGTTTTCTTCAGCGCTTTTTGGTTTTCTACGTACTGCGTTGATAGTCAGTTCACGTGATTACGTGGGAGGCGTGATGACGTCACATGAAACTCCGCCCCCCCATGGCCATCCAGCTCAACTCCATTACAGTATATGGAGAAAAATAGCTTCCAGTTATGACCATTACGCTTAGAATTTCAAAATGAAACCTGCCCAACTTTTGCAAGTAAGCTGTAAGGAATGAGCCTGCCAAATTTCAGCCTTCTACCTACATGGGAACTTGGAGAATTAGTGATGAGTCAGTGAGTCAGTCAGTCAGTGAGTCAGTCAGTCAGTCAGTGAGGGCTTTGCCTTTTATTAGTATAGATATATATATATATATATGTTTAAATAAATAAATGTTTATATATACAGTAGATAAATAAAACATCTACATAAAATACACATACATGCAAGTATAGTGAGTGATGTAACCTATCTCTAGCCAGGCTGTTATATCTCTTATACAGTTGAAATAGGCTGGGGAAACATACAACGATTAGATGTACAAGATATCTGAGTATTACAGTGACAAAAAAAGATAATCCTGACTCATGCAATCACTACTGAACCGGAATACACTGAATGACAAAAAAGACTGTGAAATATGTAGTGAACAAAAATGACAGTATACAAAAACCATTATTACAGCTACTACAGAAATCACCAGAGGCTGCTACCTGTTTGTAATCACATTCTTGGCCCGCTACAGTAAGTGCCCTTCATTTTGACACTGCATGCTTGCTTAAGCAATATGGTCATTATCAGTCAGCTTTACTCATAATGCTAAATGATTAGATTCTTCCCATATTCTGTAACCTAAGTTCAAGATCTGTTTTTTAAGCCACATTCCAGAGGATGATTTTCATAATCTATTATTATATTATAATAGGGTGTATATTTACATTTTCAACTCATGTTGTGACTTTAATATTCAAAGGATACGGGAAGATACATTACGCCTATTCATCATAAGCAGCATTGCAAAACTATCATTTTTTTCCTTTATAATACTATCATAACCTTAAAAGGTTTTGTGTAACTGCCTGCAGTGATCTTTGAACATTTGTGACATTAATGTTTTTAGTCTAAACTTGAACAAATTTTGATTTAGATGTAAGATAATGACATTTTTGACAACATTGTGAGTAAAAGTGAAAAATTCTGAAACTACTGTTATTATGCATGTAATGCAGGTGTGAGGACAGTATCGTGACAGAGTCAAAACTTTATTCTCAAATTTTTAATGCTTCTACTTATTAGAGTCATCCCTGAATACACTCTACCCATGTTTAAAGTGATGGGGGTTTGAGTGTCAGGACCTGGCAACAAGGTGAATCACACACATAGTTATCAGTAGTATAAAATGCTATCTGCCTATTGATGTTGACCAAAATCACTCCAGTAGAATTTGCTCTAAAGAGATAACTACAGTGGATTCAGAATTCAGGCTCCATCATTTTTTTGACACTTGATTGTGTTATAGATAATAAAAATATATTTTAATATATAATATAATATATAATAATGATATAATTTTAAATGGATTTATTTGTCATTTGTGCCAAACAATCTATATTCAAAAAACTAAAATGACAAAATGCAAGCTTGTTTTCAGAAAGGTTTGCAAATTCACTTCCTAGCAGATTCTCTTAAGCTCTGTTACATTGGATGAGGAGTATTTGTAAATTTCAAACTTTAGATCTCTCCATAGATATTCTATGGGGTTTAAGCCTGGGCTTTGGCTGGGGGTGCAGAGGGATAATCAGAGACTTGTCCCCAAGCCACTCCATTATTGTCTTGGCTATATGTGTCTGGTCAGTGTCATCCTGAAACATGAACCATTGCCTCAGCCTCAAGTTGCATGCGCTCTGAAGCAGGTTTTTTTAAGGCTCTCTATGCTTTACCATAGGAATGGTATTAGGTACATGATGAGCAGTGCCTTGTCTTTGCTTGGAGTTGTGCTCCAGTGCTCTGATAGTTAAATGTTTGTCTCATCAGACCAGACCACCTTTCCCCTCCTATACTCAGTCATTTAAGTGCCATTTGGCAAAATCTAAGCAGGCTGTTACATATCTTTTACTCAAGAATGCTGCCATCTTTCTGACACGTTCTCCCTTCCCAGCAGAGGACTTCTGAAGCTCTGTTAAAGTGACCATTAGGTTCTTGGTCACCTCCCTGACCAAGACTCTCCTTGCCCAGTTATTCAGTTTAACTAGATGGCCTGGTCCTGGTGGTTCCAAACCTCTTCCACTTCACACTTATTGAGGCCACTGTGCTCCCGAGAACACTCAAGGCTTTCAAAATGTTTTTATACCCTTACCTTGACCTATGCCTTATCACAAATTGATTGCGGAAGACTGCAGAGAGTTCCGTGGACTTCATGGCTTGGTTTTTGTCCTGACATGAAGTGTGAATTGTGGAACCTTAAACAGACAGGTGTGTGAATTTCTAATGCAGACACAGAGTCAAGTTCTAGACACATCTCAATGCATCTAACCACAATTAGGAGTGCCACAGCAAAGATTCTAAATACTTACTTGGAAGAGACATTTCAGTTTTTGAGTTTTAATAAATTTGCAAACCTTTGTGAAAACACATTTTCACTTTGTCATTATGGGTTATTGAATATACTGTAGATTGATGGGCAAAAATGGCAAATTTAAAATAAAGTGTGCAGAAAGTGAAGGGCTCTACATTCTTCCTGAATATACCGTAGAGCTATATACTGTATAAACCCATACAAATATTCAAAATCACAGATTTATATATTGAAAGTTATGTGTTGGACACATTCAGTTTTATATAAACGTAATTAATCATTGTTTGTTTCTAACATTCTAACTCATACACACCTTCAATGTTACATTCAAAGTTTTGTATACCAATAGCTGATATCAAGGAAAACAATTTCATGAAACTCAAAGTTTAGGGGCTTCTGCTGTAGGCCACATGCACAACTGTCACCTGTGCTACTGTACATCTCTGTAGGTCGGCCAATTAATAAATATATGTCTACATCCAACATTCATTTAACTGGACTGGTTGTGGATCAAGTAAAATAAGGGAATCATTTTCATTCTGGAGTCTGTGGAGTCAGGGACTGTTCTGTGATTAAGCAGTGCTATGTAAACGGTGCATATAGTGAAACATTATACTGTATGTGTATGTGTGTAACCAAGTAATGCCCACTGCAACCAAAATAGTTTTCAATAGACCCTCAGTACCCTGAAGGATGAATTTATACAAATAAAGCAATACTATAACAGATAATTGTTTTCTGGAAATCTTTGACTCGGATGCTCAAATAACTATTTCCCTACTTCATGAGTTTTCAAAGAAATCCTGTATCAGAATCTCGGGTGTGGGTAAGCATCAGTCTACAGTATGTTCAGCTCTTCCTATGGAGTGTTTTGCCTCCTTTTGTTGATGTTTTTGTTGTTTGTGGTGTTGCAGATTGATAACATCACACATACTTGGCAAATGTGTGTTTATTTCACGCTGCAAAATAAGGGAATTGGGTGTTGTGGCTGAGGATTGTCATAAATCCAAGTGATAAGCACATAATTCTTACTGGTGTTTTAAATGAATCAGACAGGGGGGTGATAGGGGTTGATTTTATTTTGTATTATTTTTTTTTATAGAAGAATAAAACTAAAAAAAGAAAACATCTGTTTTGGATAAAACAAAACCACGTTCCGTCTTTATTAGCATATGACTGGAAATCTGGACTGAGTAGGAGTCCCAGTAAAAACATCTGGCCCCTTCATTCTAGTTCCTGTCCTGGTTAGTTAAACCAGCTGGGCAATGGCTGTGCCATGTTCTGTTTGGTTTCCAGAAATTGTCCTCGTATTTGCGAGAAATGACTATGCCAGCTGTGTCACAAATATATGGCTGTTCATTTCCTGTCCTGAGAAGCGCCCTGTGCCTCTATAAGTTATGACTATCATACCCTGTTAAATCAGGTGTCAAGGCATCTGGTGGCTGTTTATTTCTGTTTAGTAGCCTGTTCAGGCAAGATGTAAGCTTGCATATTGTAATCTTTTTAGTTAGCAAACAAAAGGTGTCATTTTGCTTGGCTTCTCACTACATTCATAATGGCTAACACCGTACAACACCCTAGTAGCTTGTTCAGAAAGCAATGGTTACCTTGAGTATGCCTGAACCATGGCTCACAAACAGCTGCATTTCTTTATCTGGTGTGGCAGATGGCTGTGGATCCTGTCCAGCAGGGATACCTAGAAGGACCGAGAGAGGAACAATGCCTCTCCTGGACAACGAGAGGGCAGCCGTCCTGGTCTGCATCTGGGCCACGGGATGAGAGCTTAGAAGCACAACCTGCCAGGGGGCGCCCAGAGAATTCTGGAGCCCTGGACTGTGGCAGAAGTGCTGCCGGAAGAAATTCCAGGTACTGTACACCCGGAGTGCTTCCGGGTGCTCATGTGGCACTTCTGCCACACCAGGAAGTGCCCCCAGAAGATCATGGCGAAGCACCTGGAGCACATTTGGAGCATTATAAAAGGGGCCGCCTCACTCCATTAGGGGAGCCAGAGTTGGGAGGAGGAGCGATGAAGCTTGACTCGAGGAGTCAAGTGAAGTCAAGTAAAGTTGGGGAGCATACACTGGTACAGTGCGTTGCCAAACCCACTACAAGGCAAAGCAATTCAGGATCCCGGTTGGCAATCCCCAAGGCAGACACGCGGTCCAGTCCTGCCCTCCGGATATTACCCTCCATCTGCCACAGCCTGGTGTTACATAGGTGACCCCTTGGCCTGGTCCAGCCATTTGGGTCCCTAACAATGAGTATCTTATGAGCTGGATCACCCTCGGCGAAACATGCCACATGGCTGTAGCGCAGTAACTGACGCTCCCTCACAATGCAGGTAATGTGCCTCATTCAGGACTCCACGAGCAACTGCTCATTCGACACAAAGTCAAACCAACGGTACCCAAGAATTTTCCGGAGAGACACAGTACCAAATAAGTCCAGTCTTCGTCTCAGGTCACTGGATAGCGTCCATGTGTCACAACCATATAGCAAGACAGGAAGCACCAGGACTCTAAAGACTTGGACCTTCATTCTTTTGCATAGATATCAGGAGCGCCACACACCCCTTTCTAGTGACCTCATGATCCCCCCATGTTCTCTCCCAATCCATCTACTGACTTCACAGGAAGAGTCACCAGAGACATGAATGTCACTGCAAGGTGAGTAAACCTCTAGACAAGGTCAACACTCTCTCCGCAAACAGACACACTGCTGATGGCTGTGCCCAAGAGGTCACTAAAAACCTGGATCTTGGTTTTTATCCAGGACACTCACAAGCCCAGATGCTTAGACTCCTCACTCAGTCTCTCAAGCGCCCCGATCAGAGCCTCCATTGACTCCCCAAAGATCACAGCATCGTCAGCAAAATCAAGATCCATGAATCTTTCTTCACCAACAGATGCCCCACAGCCACTGGACCCCATGACCTTGCCCAACACCCAGTCCATACAAGAATTGAACAGAGTAGGAGCAGAACCCCTGAATCACCTGGGAAAAACGCAGAGGTTCTGCCTCCACTCTGCACAGCACTCACAGTACCAGTGTACAGGACAGCCATGATATCCAGCAACCTTGAGAGGATCCCGCGAACCCTCAGAATGTCCCACAGGGTAGTTTGATCAACTGAGTCAAATGTTTTGTGAAATTTGACAAAGGCTGCAAAGAAACTCTGCCGATATTCGCGTTTGCGCTCCAGTGCCAGGATGTGGTCGATGGTACACTTCTTAGGCGTGAAACCAGACTGTTCCGGTCACTGGTAGGTCAGCAAGTGATCACGGATCCTATTGAGGATCACCCTAGCAAGGACCTTACCCAGCACAGAGAGCAGTGTTATCCCCCTGTAGTTGCTGCAGTCCAGGTGATCACCCTTCCCTTTCCAGATAGGGACGACAAGTCCCGTTTTCCAGTTAGTTGGGATGATGCCAGTCTCCCAAACATTAGCAAAGATTGCTTGCAATGCCAGGAGGACAGCCTTACCACCAGCCTGGAGAAGTTCACCCCAGATACCACAGATCCCTGCAGCTCTTCCCCCCCTTAACTGGTTCACCACCTGTGCAATCTCAGTGAGATTGGGTGGTGCACAGCTAATTGGAGGATCAGCTTCAATAACCTTGGACACAGAGATATCCAACGTCCTAGCCAGAGGATCAGCTTTGAACAACTGCTCAAAGTAGCCAGACCAGCGGGTCACAACTGCAGTGTCATCCGTAAGAAGCGTTCCATCAGCTGCCCTGACTACGACTCTCCGAGTAACAGATTCAGGTGTGCGTAATGCTTTGATTCCTTTGTAAGCTGGACGTGGGTCACTGGACCATACAGTAGATAGTGTGTCTCTTGCTCACAGATTCCTCTAACAAATGCCTCTTTATCTGCCCTCAGAGTCCTCGCAGCCGTCCTTCTCAGTTCCCGGTACAGACCAGAGTTGCCATTGAGCTGTGCGCTGCAACTCCTCTCGATGATATCCAGGGTGCCCTGCAAGATGAAACACCTCCTTCTGGGAACACCGGTAACACCAACACAACCCTCAGCAACCTTCAGGGTCTTGTCGCGGAAAGTCTCCCACATCACATTAGGATTGGCAGTCATACCCAAATCTGAAAGTTCCTAGTAGGTGGTAACCTACTGGACCTACTGTAAGCTGGACCCTAAGAGTAGCAACAAGTCTGTGGTCAGAATTCAAAAACTGGGCACTTCTGTAGACCCTGCAGTTTTGCACGAGCCTCCAGAGTCTTCCCACAAGGATCGATCTCCTCCACCGCATCACCAGTATTGGAGTACCAAGTCCAACGATGCAGTTCAGGGCGCTGCAACCAGGATCCAGTGATTCGCAGCCCTTGACCTTTTGCAAAGTCAAGGAACATGGAGCCACTTTCACCACAGTCACCAGACCCATGGGGATCGAGACGATCCTCATAGCCAGCCCTGTCAGTGCCAGTGGTTGCACTGAAGTCACCCATGACCAGAGGAATGTCACCTTGCTAGCACCCATCAACCACCGAACGAAGCTGTGAATAAAATGTTTCCACCGCAGTCGGAGCATACACTGAGACAACAGACAAGGCACCCAGAGAGTGCTGTAATCTGAGTCTCATAATATACTCGTTGAAAGGAGTGACATCAGGCACCATCGGAAGAAGCCAATCCGCTACATCAACAGCTACTCCCTGAGTATGACAGCCATCAGACCGACCAGACCAATAAAAGATGTATCCACCTACAGAGATCTGGCCAGTCCCCGGTCTGTGCATGCAGGTCCTCTGAGAGCAGAGGAAGATGATCATCTTCCCAGAGAGACAAGATGTTCTACGCGCCCACCCATATGGGCCGCATCAAATTGGGACCCGAGTGCTGCCGTGCAGCAGGTGATGCCTCAGCACCATATCAGTTCCGATCCCCAACAGACCTGACCCTATTGGCTCTCCAACTGTTTTGACTCTTCCTAGGATGGGGCTCCTGAGGGCTTTCCCCCATCCTTTTCATGATGCGAGCAGCCTTCCTATAGACAGCTGCAGCAGAGCTACTCCCCCGGAGAGCAAACAGCAGTCCTTTCCGCAGTCTCTGAGCTTTATGAAGTTTTTTTTTTTTTTTTTTTTTACGGTGGCTGGAGTGCTAATCCTGCCACCAACCCACAAGATTTCCTTGCAAGTTGGAGGACCGCTTGCAGGGACGGATGCAGTTTAACGTCATACCCAGGACTTAAGGAGGAGGAGTGAAGGAGAAAAAGAAAAGAGAGAAAGAAGAGGACTGTGAACTGAGTTGTTGTGCAGTATTTGGTGCTGTAAAGGAAGACTTTAAATAAATGTGTGTGTTTAGGGACATTCTGAGTCTGTCTGTCTGTGTCTGGGGGCATCCTTCCACACTAGCCATTTTCTTTACTATATAGATTACTCCTTTCTGCTTGCCTGCACAGTCTACTGAGATGCCTCTGTCTTATCCATCACTACTTTATTATTGTGTGTGTCTACATTGCTATCTGATAAACCTCAGTTATCAGCTGTGCTAAGTTTGCTGGCCATCCTCATAGTTAGCTACTGATATTCTGAATTCCTAATTCTGACCTCTGTATTTCACTTATTTAAAAATTCTAGCACTCTCCTATATTAAACTGACCTCATGGATGATTTGAACCTTTATATGAGGTGTGCATTCATTTGCTTTTGTTTGTACCATACTGCTTGCTTTAATTTATATAAAAAAAATTATTGTACAGTATACACATAATAATAAACTTGAACCTTTTTTTGCTAATATTGAGATCTTGTTAGTTTCCTTTAATTTTTTGTAGTAAATATCAGTTTGTTGTCTCTCCTTTGCTTTATTTTTCATTGGGATTTTAACTAGTTCTTATGTACCTGTAGTTCTTCTTTCCCACTCAAATTTATCAACAGCAATCCAATGAGTATACAAGAAAAATAATTATTTTGATTCACTTACCTGGACTATGGTACACACCCACACAGTGTCTATTTAAAATGCAGCGTACCCAGAGAATACCCCCCTAAGAAAACAAGGTGAATGTGCAGAGAGAGTGACCAGTGACATTATGGAAGTCTGTTCTTAGGAAAGGAAACAACAATTTTGAAAATGTCATATTTGTATTTGTTAGATCACATTATCATCATGCCACTGCTGTACTCATTTTGTCCATGGTTAAAATATTAATAATGAAAAAAGTAATATTGTGTCTGAATTCGTATGAATTTATTTCATTGGATTGACAAGAGGAGGACAATATCTAATTAGGTTGAATTTGTAATTGTATGACTTATTTTGAAATATCCCATACATTAGTTTGGCACATGGTGGAGTAATTTTATTGCTAGGATCATACAGTGGAGTTTCATATTTATTCTGAGGCTATCCTCATACAGCAGTTCTGAAGTAAATTTAATTTATTGCTTTTTACACTGCTCTTATAAACAGGTTGTTGCTGCCACCTAGGGTGACCAGATGGCCCCATAAGACCAGGACATTGTAGTCTAGGTAGGAATCAGCAAACAAGTGAGAGTTGTGTAATAAAAAATATATAAAAGTATGTGTGTTATACTTTAGCTAGGTAGATTATAAATAGTGAAAATATGTTATTAGATAACTTGGTGTAAAGCATTTTCTTTTACTTTAGTCTGAAATGTACATACATTGCACACTTCTATACAAAGAATGCATGACAAAGATTATTAAAAGAAAATATAGTAAGAACTGACACGTGCCTGCCTTACTCCAGCCTTCCAAATGCATATGAATAAAAAGCCCTGCCTAAAAGAGGGTGACAGCTAGCCCACTTCCTGTATACCCACATGATATTCTCCTTTTGGACCCTGGTGTCATCATTCTATCTTATCCTTTAAGACACAGTAGCTGTGGTCAGACTTTTACCTAATTCTGCACTAATCTGCCTTTGATGCACAGACGGAAATGAGGGTATACACCACATGTGTTAGAGGTGCCATCTGGAGACCACAAAAATAAGTCACTTTTAAAGGATTAGACAGCATATATGATGAAGTGTCTTTCGTTTACAGGAGCCTTTGTGTCAAATATAAGCATCTATAATGGTGGATTCATCATTTAGGAAATTATAGGGATGATCTATGAAAATATGTGGAAGCTTTTAAAATATTAGAACTTCCTGCTGGTTCAGTTATATGTTATGGAAAAGAATGAGCTATACTCGCTATCCCCAATCTCCTGTGAAATTTCAGTTACCAGGAAATGCTTAGCACGAACAGAAACGTGGTCAAAGCAGGCAAGGGTCAAAGCCGTGAGACACCGCACTAAAATCAAAAGGGGTCAAAATCGGAACTGTAAGTCAGTAACAAAAGGAAGTTGAAAACAAAAACACAAACCTAGTGCTCGAGACTACTTGAATTTAAAAAGTAACTACAAAGAAAAGTTAAAAGATGAAGATCCATCGAGAAGTAACACAAGCTGGGATTGTCATATTTAAAAAACAACACAATTGTAACGTCATCCATGCAATATTCTTGATCATGTGGTGCTTCCACACAGCAACATGAAAAATAAATAAAACAAGACAAGAGGTAAAATAAACCATTAATGTGAATCAAAATAAAAATGTGTAATATGTATACAGTATAAGTTTAATATGTCACTGTGCTCTATAAAAATGTCACTGTGCTCTATAAAAAGGGGCTCATCATTTAGAACTACTAGGCAAGCATTAGAAGACAAGGAAGGGACAACTATGAAACTGGTATTGTACTACTGTATTTCTGTGAGTCACAGTCAGCATGACATTGGATCTCCTTTTCCTTGTTTGGAAGGGCATGATTTACCTAAGTGGGGGCCTGCACATGAAGAAAGAGTATAAAGCCTTGGAACATTGCCTGGCACACCTTTGAAGCCAACGGACAGATGGGAGACACTGTCAACCGATCCTTCCAACGCAGTGACGAAAATGGCAGACTCTACGAAAGGTCTTGTCATGGCTTCCTCGTCATTAAAGAAAGCTAAGTTATTTCTCCTATGTGATTTCTTACCGCCATATCACTAAGGGAGAGGTATCGCCTTTTTATATTATATCTATTGAGTTTCGGGTTATGTAGCATGCTGCAATTAAAAAAGAACTTATTCCAAAAAGGGAGCTAACACTCCCTGCTGGATTAAAAATGAAACACAAAATACATTCAAAAATATTATAATATGATACCACATGCATAACAGTATAATGGTGTTCTACCTAAGGGTGCTGATATCGCTGCAGTTTTTTGTGCGGGATGGTAACATAACATGTTCACCATTCTGATTGGGATGTGTGCCTTGTGGCAGCACCCTTGCAACAGATTGGGCACTGAATTCTGGAAACATCTCTTCTCAAAATGTTTCTCCTGTTTTATACAGTGGGTCTTATATATTCCTGGCCATTGAGCCCTTCATGGTTTGGACCAAGATTTACCCAACAGACAGGTCACCCTGTCACAATATACATGCCACACATTAATATATAGTAAAAAGGAAGCCAACAAAAATGTAGCTTTGTCAAATTATGATAGTTATAACTCAGAATATTACCGCTTGCCTTTATTAACTTCATACTGGTTTACAGTTGTTGTGATGTGAGATTTTGCATATAACTTGATAAATATTTTGTATGTCTTTATTTGTACCTTATGCAAAGCAATGTAATATTAGTGCGACATTATTGATAATAACAGCAATGGTTTGATGGTTTAAGAACCCCAACCTCCACCAGGAATGGGTCTCTTTTTACGACAGGATTTGGGGGATGTGTCTTAAACCAGTTTGGTAAGTGTTTCTCTGCTAAAGTCTTTCAACTCCCATAGGAAAGCCAGGCTGGCTAACTGCCAAGCTTTACCTTAACATAAGGTTTTGGGGGATGGCAGGTGTTAAGATGCTTTCTGTTCCCCCTTTGGTCTGAAGTATGGCTGTTTGGAACTGGCTTGTATCAGAAGCCTTTAAGTACCATGACGCCCTATTGGCTCTAGGGGTTGAACAGAGTCTATAAATTTGTTCACTCCCTTACTCTCTCTCTCTTACTAACATCTGATGAAGGAGCATTTCTCTCTCTCTTACCAAACCGATGCATGAACTAAAAGGACAACAAAATGGAGAGCACAGCTCGGCAGCCATATTAAGACAGGCATGTGGCCTGTTCTGAAGAAAGCTGACCACAAATGATGCCTTAACTAGAGACATTTTAAGTAACTAACAAGTCTGTGTGCCACCTGAACAACATATCACCATTTAATCAGGTTGTATGGTTGCCAATATTCAAATGTATTTTGCATATTATTATTTATGAATATTATCGATAATACATTGTTTAAATTGTAACTTAACTCCTGCTTGTCTTTTACTACACCTAATTGCCTGAGGTTACAGATGTAGGAGGAAAGGTGGGGAGAAGCTTTATTCTACTGTATTACACCTAATAAACAGTGGTAAGTCTGTGAGAGCTGAGACATTCTGACAAAGGCTACATATTGATAATACAATAGGGGAAAGTAGAGCAATATATTACTCTACCGAGACAAAACAAAAGTTTATATTGGTTTAAACTGCATTTTGTTTAGTTTGTGTTAACTTTGACAAAGGAAAACATTTTTTCCTTGTTCTTTTAACATACCTATTGGTAGGCATTTTAACAAATCAATGAAGAATTAAACAATAGGAAGGTCAATCATAGGCGAGCTGGTCACAATCAAGCAGAGTGGCATACTGTCAATGTCCTGTCTCAATCAGAAGTACAGGATACAGAAAATGCAAGCAGATACTGATGTCCTCCCTCTCTTTTAATGCAGTCACATTGCATAATGAAGAATGTCAACCCAAAAGGATTAATTATATCTAGCAGGATTTCATTCAAAGCAGTAATTACCTACTGACATCATAATTTGCTAGCTAAAAATGCTTTATTTTAAATTTGTTTTAGTCAGTAACTAAACTATATTGCTTTGCTGTGTTTCCACTTTATTTTCTGAGCCTGCTTATTCCTGATCAGGGTCACAGGAAGGAAACTTCAATTTCGCAAGTACTGGGATAATACAAGAACCATCTATGGGATAGACACCAGTACATTGTTAAGACACACCGTCATGCAATAGGGGACAGAATACAGCAACCAATCAACCAAACCCACCCTTGGACTATGAGAGAAGACAATGGTGGCGTGACAGCTGCCACAGGAAACACTGGCACCAGTTAAAAATACAGCTGCCCATCTGTGAAACCTCCTTTTTTCCAGTCAGAGCATTGGCTAAGCTGTTGCCTATTTTGTCAATAGATGTAAAGTAGAGATTTATCATAGAAGGAATGCCAGTCCATTTCAGCATGCACTCCTGCAGGTATTACCATGATGTGAGCATGCAATCTAAAATTCATTTTTATCTAATTAGCATTCATTTGAAAAAAAATATTATTTACCTTTTATACATGTCAAGGAGCATAGTGAAACTTCAATACAGGACTTTAGATTTAATGTTGAGCCAGTTTTTCCATTTAGAGGGGACCTTGGTTCAAGTTTATGTGAAATGGAAAGACCAGTGAGAGCAAATATGATTCAGATGGCAGGTAGGACAAAATTATATTCAGTATACCAGTGGGTCAAAAAATAGTACTGAATGGAGTGGAATAAAAAGTATTGAAAGAAAAAGGCAAAAAGTCAAAATGCTATTCAGGTCAAAAACCAGGATAGTGCAGGCCTAAACAAAAGGAAATTAACCAAATAAAAGTCTGACAAACCCAAAACAAGGGTTAAAGACACCAAGAGACAACAAAGGAAGGGAAAACACAACACCATCAAAGTGACTCAGCACTAAAGTATTGAGTGAATGCAAAGATTTGTGTTTTAATATTAAAGCAAATTATGATTAAACCAAAAAGGTGATGGTAAAGTAGTCATTGTTGTAAGGCAAAATCAAGTGATAAGTATAGCCAAGAATAAGGTACTATAGATGTGAGGCAGGGCACATTTCAGCTTATTAAAAGGTAAATGTCATTAGAATGTTTTAGAGTTATATTACAGGGAATGATGGCTCCAAGAGGGAATTACTTTCAGCATACTCACTATTCTGGGAGTGGAGGTGTCCACCCATACAAGTACTTGGGGGTCCACATCAAAAACAGACTGGTCATGGAACACAGAAGAGCTATATAAGAAAGGGCAGTGAAGGCTCTTCTTCCTTAGGAGACTGCGTTCTTGGGAAGTGACATCCTTCAAATCTGCTACAGCTCTGTAATGACGAGTGTGATTTTCTACACTGTGGTGTGCTGGGTCGGTAACATCACTTAAAGAGAGGCCCACCAAATCAACAACCTGATTAAAAGGTCAAACTCAGTTATGGGAAATACTCTGTACCCCCTGGAGGTCGTAGCAAAGGAGACAATTAAAACAAAGTGCTGCACATTGTCTTTCTAATAACAAACACAGAGAACTTTCAGCCAATAAATTACTCAGTAGAAATGTGTCAAGAAATGCTGTTGGGGGCTCCTTTATACCAACAGCAATATGTCTGCATAAGGCCTCACTGGGACATTTTTTTAGCCATTTTGGTGTGTATTCATACCATAATGCGTGTTTATCTATATACTGTATACATATATATATATATATATATATATATATATATAGTGGAAGTTGACCTGGACAAAGACAGGCAGACACGTTCATGTCACCCACAAACACGTTTATTTACAATATTTACAAAATATATGGTCACTAAGACCCACAGTCCACAAGTGTACAAACCCCAAAGTCACAGTCCTGGCCACAATGACTTTCTTCGGGCCGCCTCCACTCTCCTCTCTTGCCTCGTCCTCCTTCCACCCGACTCTAGCCCTGAATGAATGGAGACGGCCCCTTTTATATGGTTCCCGGATGAGCACCAGGTGTTCCCGGCATTCCTCCTCTGGCCACGCCCCAGCGTGGCGGAAGTGCCGGCTGTCCTCCTGGCTGCTCTCCGGGCGCCGTCCTAAATCTTCCCCCCAGCACTTCCGCCACACCAGCAAGTGCTGGGGTAACAGGTCCCCAAGGCATTGGGGCGCCTCCTGCCGGTGACCACGGGCCCCTACAGGGTGGAGCTTCCATGTCCTGTACCCGTGGCCCCCAGAGCAACCCGGAAGGCAACCCCCACGTGATCCAGGGTGGGCACAGACCCACATCCGGTCCCTCATGATGTCCCGGCCGGGTCATGGCCCCTGGCATCCCTGACAATATATATATATATATATATATATATATATATATATATATATATATATATATATATATATATAATAAAAAAAAAAGCTTGGAAGGGAGCCTTGGGAGACGAGATGTGATCTTCTCGGAAGACAATTTGAAGTCCCACAAGAGACACTTTAACATCATACAAGACAAGGCAGTGAGACAACATTTAAAACAAGTCCACCGTCATCTAACCTAGCCATTGTTGGGATGCTTTTGGCAGACACGCTTCATGTGCTCTCAGCTCTTAAAACAACAGCATGCGACAAACAGAGCAGGCAGCTTGCCAGCAGCAGAAAGACAGCAGATGATCCGACGGCATATCCTTAGCATGCATTCAGCCAAACCCCCCCCCAAACACCTTCACAGTGTCAGCGGCAAAGATGTGAAGTGGCAAAAGGACAGCTGCTGTACAGGCTTTTAAATGATCGATGCAGAGAGCAACAAGCAGAATACACAGCTCGCAAGCAGCAGCAACAATCCAGCAGATGATCCAACCACTTCTTCTTAGCATGCGCTCATGCCACCACCCCCACAATGTGAGCAGCATTATACGTCCTACGAGAAAGAGATTTAACCACGCCCAGGGCCAGAAATAAAGGACAAGTACAGTATTGTTTTTACAAAAGTTTTAAAGTAAAAGTGATTATAATGCATATGTAACAATTCTCGTGAAAAAACAATCTCTTTAAATTGTATATTCGGTAAACCAAACACGGGGGTGGGCAAGCAAAGCAAGCAGGGGGTGGAGCTCCCTAGTGTATATATATATATATATACATATATATATATATATATATACATATATATATATATATATACTAGCAAAATACCCGCGCTTCACAGCGGAGAAGTAGTGTGTTAAAGAAGTAATGAAAAAGAATGATTGTCAATGTAATTGTTTTGTCACTGTTGTGAGTGATGAGTGTTGCTGTCATATACAGTATATATATATATACTGTATATATATACACAAACACACATATAAACATATATATATATACATATCCATACATATATACATATATATACACACACACATATATAAACATATATATACATATACATACATATCTACATACTGTATATACATATACACACACACACACATATATATATATATATATATATATATATATATATATATATATATATATATATATATATATATATATATATATTGTCACACACGTGCGCATGGGAGGCAGCTAAAGGGCTTGAGTGACGGCAGTTCTGAGACAGGCCGGGCTGTGGCAGAGTGCAGAGTGACTCTTTTTCTCACTTCCCTGTAGACCATTGTGGAGGACTACCGGCTTTCCATGCCGGTCCTCACCCCCAGGCCGCTAGGAGGAGCTCTCCCGACAGCAGGATCATGCCCCGAGGTCCAGCAGGGCATCATGGACTTTGTAGTATTTTACACAGCCCTGCTGGATACCTTGGGGGCCACCAGGAGTCGCTGTGGGGGGACTTATGGGCTCTGTCGTGCCTTATGACCCGGGAGTATGTCACGGTCACGTGACAGGAAGGAACGACGTGCTCCCGGGTGGAAGAAAAGGACTGTTTGCCCTGACCCGGAAGGAATAAGGAACTGTGGTCTGTTGGGACAGGAACACCTCCGGGTCAGGGGCTATAAAAGGGCGGTGCCTCGCTCCAGACAATGAGCTGAGCTGGGTGGAAGGGTGGCAACGCGTCTGGGAGCTGGAGGATTGTTTATTATTGTGGTTATTTGTGAATTATATGAGAATTGTGGAGAGGAGCGTGCTTTGTGCACATTATTATTATAATAAATATTATCATTGGACTTTTACCTGGTGTCTGACGTATAGTCTGAGGGCACAAGGGTGCGAGAAGCATCTTAATCTGTGACACCATCCCTGGGAGACTCCACCTGGCTCTCGTGACATCACTTCCGGGACCGAACCAATGGAGACAGAACTAACCGGCGCCGGCCCCCCTGATGTCACGTCCGGGCCTGATCCAATGAGTGGCGAACACGTGCCCGATTCCCATGACCTCACTTCCTGTCTTCCCCTTTAAAAGCCTGCCCTTTTTCCCCTTACCCTCAGTCTTGTTTTGGACTCGATTGTATGCACATCAGTGCTGTTGTTCTGATAAAAAAATGACTTTGCAGCCAGGATACCAAAATATACGGGTGGCTGCCCCAAAACTTCTTTGAGTATGTCTCAGCTTTGTGACAATATATATATATACATACACTCTTTGCGGTGCGAGCAACTGTTGCTGGGGGTGGCAGAATCCATCAAGGAAGAAAAATGAAAAACATTTTTTGTACAAAATCTTAATTTATTTATCCATTCCTAAATAATTAAATGGGCAGGCTATTTCATATCAGTACAATACGCTGTTTGTTAAAACGGATGACTCCCGCTCTTACGTGCAAGTCTGCGTGGATATTATGAACTATCATATCTGTTCAAGTTCTATTTAAATTTTAAATAGAAGGAATTTTTATTTAGTCGACAGAAATATCTTTGGTAGGAATGGAAGTTAAATGTAGGCATCATTGCATAAATTTTTCTTCACCATACAAATGTAAAGAGTAAATTCGCCTTACATTCCAACCAAAGATATTTGTGCCGACTAAATCAGGGCTGTCAAACTCAATTGCACAGGGGGCCAAAATCCAAAACATACTTTAGGTCGCGGGCTGAACAGGATAAACATTTATTGAACACACTAAAACTAAACTTTTAAAACTTTTAAAACTTAACTTTTTTGAACATAAAAACAGACAGGAATATTATTCCGGAATAAATCAACTCAAACCTTAAATAACTTATAATATTTTGCTCTCCATAAAAATATATCCTGTCTAAATTATACAAGTTAGAAATAAAGTAAACGTTAAAAGAACAAACATTCAAATTTCTTTACTCTTATGTAATTTTATATAAAAATAAACTTAAATTTTAAATATCCCGAAAGATTTTGCTCTCCATAAAAATATATCCTGTCAACAAATTCAAATATGAACATGCTGCATAACAAAACCTGGAAATATAAATAAAATGTTTTCTTTTCAGCAATAACAAATCAAATCATTCAGTTGTCTTTGCTCTTATGTCATTTTATCAGAGCTGGACGCCTGGCATCTTTTTTTGGCAACAAGTTCGTTTATGTTTGGTGTGAGGTTCTGTGTTGTGGAGATTCTCAGGATGGACTGCAGGTGCTCATCAGTGAGGCGACTCCTGTGTGCTGTTTTGTTAGTCTTCATCACTGAGAAGAGCTTCTCACACAGATATGTGCTACCAAACATGCACAAGGTTCGAGCCGCATGTAGACGAGCTGGAGCATTTGTGCGGGAATGGAGTGAATAAACTGTGTGGGCCCTGCAGTATCGTACTTTGCCTTCAGTGTGCCATTACACTGCAGCTCAATCACCTCCATCTGAATCTGCACAGGTGCAGTTTCCACATCGACGGCAAATGGGTTGCGAAACAACTCAAAATTCTTTTTTTGTTCTTCAAAGTCACCAAAGCGCCGTGCGAACTCAGTGCGCAGTGCGCTCAGTTTATCAGCAAAGTGCGTATTTGGGAACACCGTTGTGCCGACTTGGTTCAACATTACTTGGCAACAGGGAAAGTGGGGCAAGTTGCACTGGTGCATTTGTGTCTCCCATAAAAGTAGCTTCACTTGAAATCACTTTGTGATTTTGCACGGTTAAAACGTCTGCTGAAGTGTCAGATTCTTCTTTAACTCTTCTGCTTTCTGTATCTTCTGCATTGCATTCAGGTCTTTCAGGTTATCCTGATGTTTTGTCTCATAGTGCCGTCTTAGATTAAATTCTGTAATTACAGCCACATTAGCTCCACAAATGAGACACACGGGTTTACCGGCAATGTCAGTAAATATATACTCAGCCTCCCATCGGTTTTTAAAGGCTCTATTTTCAGAATCAACTTTTCTCTTTGGCATCATGTGGGCTAGCTTCGCAATAACTTGCAGCATCATAAGCTAGACTTGATTAACGTAAGTGTTCGCAAGGCAGCTGAAGCGCTGCATTATGGGATCTGTAGTTTATTGTGTTACCAGCGCTTCATATCCCGGCCATTAATAACAATAATATATAAAATGATCTCACAGGCGGATATAATTACACGGCGGATGTGGCCCGAGGGCCTTGTGTTTGACACATATGGACTAAATAGAACTTGAAAAGATATATTTTTCTATTGTGATGGCGCAATTCAGATCGAGTTGACGCGCACTACATTGAGCCTGCGTGCTATTGTGGTTTTGCCTGCGTGTCTCAATAAGTCACTGTGCCCCCGCTCTTACTTTTTTGCCGTTCATCTAATGAATACACTGAGTATTGCTTTACCAAAACAATTATTGATGGCGAATCGATTATTCATAAAGCTTCAATTGGTGATCTGTTTTTCTGTGTTAACCTCATATTTTTCATTACTTCTTCTCAAACCAAGGGTGTGCGAGGGTAAAATGAATCGGGATGCGCTGATCAATGTAATTGGTGCACCATGAAATCATGCATTGACAGAAGTTCCCCTTTGCTTGTATTGCAAAGTGTGATTAAATGCGTGATTTTTTAACGCGTTATGGAGCATATGCATCGAAGCTTCTCAGCTGTGCTTGTGCTAAGAAAAGGAAAGATTTTAAAAATAACGTAACACGATTGTCAATGTAACCTTTTGTAAGTAGTGCCTGGAGGATTCAGTGTGGAGAAACTGTAGAGACAGCGTGTGTATTAACTTGTGGATTTTTCTGTGAGTATTTGGTGGCAGCGTCACAAAGTCACTTCCGTAACACTGCGTGCGTTAGCTGCGGAGCTCAGCTCAGAGTGAAATGAGGTGAATGGGAGGGGAGATGATGACGTGACTCCCCCACCCACCTTAACTGTCAATCCCCCACAAACACAGTCTCTCGGAATTTGCATAAGCACAGCCCTTCACATGCAATTTTAACTTAGTTACAAAGTGATCAAAACTCTCGTTTATATCCTGCGTCCTCTCATTAAACTTGTATCCCACATTACCCGTGGGCATGACAAACTCCAGCGGCAGCCTGTCTATGAACTTAATTTAAACTTTAGGTTTACACCTTGCTTTGTTTCCGAAGTAGCAGCACTCATGAATATTGTTGTATATGTCACTCGCTCGCTTTTTGTTTCGCTGCCTTCTCGATTATATAATGCATGTTTCCTTCAGCGCTTTTGGAGCTCTTCCTGGTTTTCTACGCACTGCGTTGACAGTCAGTTCACGTGATTACGTGGGAGGCGTGATGATGTCACACGAAACTCCGCCCCCACTGCTTTCGAGCTCAACTCCATTACAATAAATGGAGAAAAATAGCTTCCAGTTATGACCATTACGCATAGAATTTCAAAATGAAACCTGCCCAACTTTTGTAAGGAAGCTGTAAGGAATGAGCCTGCCAAATTTCAGCCTTCACCTACACGGGAAGTTGGAGAATTAGTGATGAGTCAGTGAGTGAGTGAGTGAGTCAGTCAGTCAGTGAGTCAGTCAGTGAGGGCTTTGCCTTTTATTAGTATAGATTTGTCTATTTAAATTTCCTTCTGGGGACAAATAAAGTTCTAAAGAGGCAATTAGCAGAGATGGTATACAAATCCTGAATTTGAAACACACTCTTGGATTGTAAATCCATTCATCTATCAATTTTCTAACTAGTTTTAACAATTAATGTGTTACAGAAAGCTGGTGCCTACCATTCAGCCATAGGGTGTGAGGCAGGAACCATTTGTATGCTCACCACAGGATATAACATTACTGAACCGCAACTCATTCTAATAAGTGAATGACTGTTTATTTTGTGTGTGTGTGTGTGTGTGTGTGTATTTTTATTTATGTACTTGCATATATACATAGTGGATTAAAAAAGTATTCAGACCACTTCACTTTTTTCAAATTTTGTTATGTTGTATCCTTATGCCAATATCATTTAAATTAATCTTTTCCCTCATCTAACAACACTAAATACAGCAGAATGAGAAAGCAAAAACTGAATTTTAGGAATTTTTACAAATATATTAAAAATAAAAAACTGAAATATCTTATTAACATAAGCATTCAGATCATCATTGTTGAAATGTTTCTACACTCTGCTTTGAGGCCACATGTGGTCAACTCAATTGATTGGCGAGTCTATAGAAGGTCCCACAGCTGACAGTGTCTATCAGAGCAAACACCAATCCATGAGGTCGAAGAAATTGACTGCTGAATTTAGAGACAGGGTGGTGAGAAGGCTGGATGTGGGAAAGGATAAAAATACTTTTTTTCTGCATCATTGAAGGCTACCAATAGAACAATGTCCTCCCTAATTCTTAAATGGAAATAGTTTGGAACAACCACAACACTTCCTTGAGCTGTTTGCACGGCCAAATTGAGCAATCGGGGAAGAAAGTCCCTGGCAAGATTGATGACCATAAACCCAATGGTCACTCTGGCTGAGCTCCAGAGAACTTATGTGGAAATGGGAAAAACTTCCAAGAAGACAACCACCACTGCAACAGTCCACTAATCTGGGCTTTATGGCAGAGTGGCCAGATGTCACATGAAAGCCTGCTTAGAGAATGCAAAAAAGACACCTAAAGAGCTCTCAGACTATGAGAAATAGGACTGAATGAAACCAAAATTGTGTGTGGTGCCAGTTCTAAGTGTCACTTCTGAAGGCACCTCTTATCACCTAGTAATAACTGTTCCAACAGTGAAGCATGCTGGTTGGCAGCATTATACTGTAGGGTTGTTTTTCAGTGTCAGGCACTGGGAGACTAGTCAGGGCCGAGGGATAGAAGAATAGTGCAAAATATTGAGATATCCATAATGATAACCTGCTCCAGAGCGCACTGGACCTCAGAATAGGCCAAATGTTTGCCTGCCAACAAGACAATGACCTTAAGCACAAAACAAAGACACCGCAGGATTAGCTTAAGGTCAACTCTTCGAATGTTCTTGAGTAGCCTAGCCAGAGCCCACACTTGAACCCAATTAAACACCTCTGGAGAGACCTGAAAATTGCTGTCCACTGATGGTCTCCATCAGACCTAATGGAACTTGAGAGGATTTGCAGAGAACGACAGAAAATACACATATGCAAAGCTTGGTGTGTTATACCCAAGAAAACTCCAGGCTGTAAATGCTGCCAAATGGCCTTCAACAAAGTACTTAGTTAAGAGTCAGAATACAGTACTTGTGTCTGTGTTGAATGTGGGCGTATGCTTTCAAAAAAGATGTCATGAATACTTTCTAATATTCAATAAACTTCAAAGAAAGTCAGTAAATAAAAGAAAATATCAATAAATGTTTGGTCTGAGCACCCATTGAATTAAATCTTTTGAAGTTCTCTTAGGTCCACTTGCACAGAGATTGACGTTTTTTCAAGCCTCATGGAGAACTTGCCAGAGCGCCACTGCAGACTTTGGCTGTCTTACTTTCTTCTGTCTCTCATTCTGACTCAGAATGTTGAGATTTGGGCAATCTGGTGGCCACACTATCTGTTGCAGGATCCAATTTTTATGATTTTGGCCAAGTGTTTGGGGTCATTGTGATATTGCAGAATGAAGTTGTGAGCAATCAGATGCCTCCATGATTGTACTGTACTGCACAATGAATAATAATCTGCCTGTACTTCTTAGCAGTCAGGGGGCCATCAATTTTAATCAAATCACTAATGGCATTAGCAGAAATGCAGCCTCAAATCTTCAGGGAACCTTCACTGTGGTTTACTGTTACCTGCAGATGTTAAACAATGTACAGCCCAATGGTGGATAAAATGCCTGCTGTTCAAATTTTGACTCATCAGTCCAGAGCACCTGCTGCCATTTTTCTACATCCCAGTCCTTGTGTTTTTGTGCATAGGCGTGTCGTTTACCTCTGTTTCTAACTTCAGAGAAATGGCTTTTTGGTCACAACTTTTCCATGAAGACCACTTCTAAAATAACTTCTCCTTACTGTTGATCAGTGGTCTCTGCTAGTTTTGAGCTGATAGTGGTGCTGGACATCTTAAAACTATTAAGCACATGGAAGTGAAGCAATTTTCTTATTAGTTTTTTCTTTTCTTGTAATTTTCTCTTTGATGTCTTTTAAAACACTTTGATCTATATTATTTTTATAAAAATGTTCTATAAATAAATGTTGTTGTTGTTGATGTATTTCTTGTTTGCTCCACTCCACTATTTCCAGTTTATTCCCCTGTTTATTTTTTGCTTTGACTGAAGAGGCTGGACATCACATCTGGAAACACCTGTCTGATGCAATGTTTCAGCTTGTGAGAGACCTTAGCGAAGCCGGATGACCACCTTGTATATGCACAAATACTAATATACAATATGATGGTATGTACTGCTCTCACTAGTGTTTGGGGGACATATAAGCAAGAATTTCATTGCATTGCAGACACATGGTAGTAAAACTAAACACCAGCCATGACTGGAAAATCCAAAGAAATACATGGAACATAGTACCATGTAGATCACATGGATAAAAGCATCTGCTAAATACAATACAATTATATTTTTCACGTTAAAAAGCAGGAAGAAAATGAAGTCAGCTCAGTTGACCTCTCTGTGGCTTTCAAATTTCAATGCCGTCAAACAAGAATTGGGCTATACAGATTTGGAAATGTGGGGTTAGATGGATGAACAGTGAATACTTCTCTTCGCTATTCCCATTTTTTCCCAAAATATATCAATTAATAGTATTACTGTGATGTCATCTGGGGTATTCATTCATCCATCTATTCTTAAACCTGCTTAATTCAGTTGTACTGCTCGATGGGACCCTTTTACCACCCTGGGATGGCACAATTATAATATCTGCAGCTGATCCCGAATGCAGCAGCAAAAAGAAAAAAAGAAAGAAATGCAAGTGACCAACACTTCTTCCCTGCTAACCACACAACAAGCAAAGGACACACCAGCAGAAGCAAAATGACGATTGAAATAAAATTATTATTGTAAACAAATGAATCAGCTATTTACACAAATCTCGCTCTGCAGTGAACCCCCACACTGACTGATCACAATATAAGACACTCCACTGATAAAACATGAAAACACAAATGACAATTATCTTAGTGAAAAAAAGACCTTTGAATGTCCATCCATAGAAATACTGATCTTTTCTTTTTCTTCATACATCAGTACTATACTGGGAAAATGCCTCACATGTCAGGCATGTCAGGCCCTCTCTCATGTCCTCCATGTAAAGGTAAAATGATCCTCTATGTAAAAAGACCTTTTACCTTCCATGAATGAACCCGGGTTCACCTGACTCCTTCTGTAGGCAGTTTCTCCTTTCCGATTTTATTGGCTCTTCAAGTCAGGTGCTTCTTTCCAGGTAATTCATAGGTTTCTAATACCGATTCAGACTTTTTTTTTACTATACTGATGACATGGTACAACCAGACAAAAACACCAAACACACATGACAGACAATTGTTACATGGTTATAGCTTGTTAGGACTGGGGAATATCATGGTATCATCATTTGTAAAGCATAATCGCATGCCCATTCTCTAAAGAATATAACTTTTAAATGGAGCAAGATGTGATAGTTTCCTTTGTTGCATACACCCACACACACACACAACAGAGCATATCTTCATATATTATATGGTACTGTGGCTGTCCGTTTGTCAGTCCAGGATTTTTAATCACTTGTAGCTCGCAAACCATTTGAACTACTGATCTGAAATTTGGTACACATACTGTATACTACGTAACATCTATGATCCACTTTCAGGGTGATGACTGACCGCCAAGGTTATTCCTCTTTTTATTTTATGTTATTGTAGACCCAATCATGCAGCACATGCATACAGACACCATTCTCATCCCTACCACCTTTGCCATCACTTCCTCTACCTCTTCATATCTTAAATCATTCTTGAGGCAGATAGAAGGCTTAACACTAGAATTACCAGAGCCTATGAGAAAACTTGTAAATCCGGTCCAGCTTAAATCCATTCGCACCTCTCCGTCAGTGTCTTTTGTCCTGTAAATGTGTCAATTAAGACAAGCAGCAAGCAGCCTGCTATTCCATCCCCAACTAACTGCTGAAGAAAGAAGAGAAGAAGCTGGCCACTAGGGTGGAGAAAAGAAGAGCTGCTCAGGAAGAAGCAAGCACACTGACCTCTGCTAAACTTACAGAGAAAGAGTATGGAAACTATGAATGCTCAAGTCAAGTGTATTCACTGCACGTTATCGTGCAGTGCGCCATTACTGGTCTAATCATATTTACATGTATGAATGCTGGCAAAAAAACAAATGTTGACAAACTCAAAAGGCAAAAATTTCCATTCTTTTGATTTACGTGGGGTAATCATAAGTGATCCCAACAGTACTGGATGTCATGAAGGAACTAATCCTGGATGTAAAACCCAGGGCCGGTGCCACAATTAAGGCGAACTAGGCATTCGCTTAAGGTGCAGATCATAAGGGGGGTAAACCTATCCACACAGGTGAGTTACTGAATAGTTGGTTGGCACAACAATAAGCTTGGCCTAGGGCACAAAATAACCTGGCACCGGCACTGGTAACACCAGTCTATTATAGGGTTTTCTCACAGCCACCACCATAATTAATCACAGCAGCCCAGATTGAGATGCAAGTAAATCTAATGATAAAAAACAAAGTACTCAGAAAAACACACACAGACATGTTGAAAGTATGGCAGAGCCGGATTATGGGCAGGCCAGGATTCAAACTGCATCTAAGTTTAGTTTAGTTCAGCTTATTTATTTATATTGCACAGTTTAAAACCAACCAGTGGTTAACCACAGTGCTTTACAACATTAAAATAAAATGAATAAATGAATGAAAATAATTCAAACATACAACAACAAATGGGTAATACAACAACAACACACCTGCTGAACACCTAGAAATCCTGAGTATACAAAGCATTCAATGGTGGAGGCTGATCAAATATAGAGAGGAAGACCATTGCACATATTGGGCCCAGCCATGGAGAAAGCAGTCAGCTTTACTCCTCAAATGACTGTTTGGGACAGGAAACATCATCATATTGGCTGACCATAGAGCTCTAGGAGGGTGGCAGGGGTGCATGACATCTGTGAGGTAGGCTGGAGCTAAAAGGTTCAAAGCGTTAAAGACGAACGGTGTCTTCAGAAGCCTATTGACTCAGCTCCAACATCTGAACTAAGGACACGAGTGCAAACCTGAAACGCTTCTCCCTAAGGCACCACTCTAGTTGAATTTTAATATGTCACTGTCTGCCGTCAAATACAACCTTTCCACAGATGCAGAAATGTAATAATATTTGAATTTAGCTGGTAGAATGAGGGAAAAATCCACAAAGACATCACAGTCTCCTTTCATTTTTCATTTCAAGTAGAGTTATTAGTAAAGCTATTAAGTAACTGGATGCACTTTCTTACAATTCTAAAGGTTAAAAAAGGTGTTATATTTATAAATATTTACTTAACTATATAAGCAATGAATTGAACAAAAAACAACTCTTTCCTTTCGAAAACATCCTGCAAACATTCTAACAGCCAGTAAATGAGATAGCCTTCGTGTTGTAATAATTCTGATACACTTGACTAATGCAGCTATTTTCAAAGAGGTTGGCGCAGTGCCCAAAGCGGTGAGCAAGCAAACAGAGCGAGACTGCTGCTTTAGCACCTTCCATTCCCACCACTGCATCCCCTGGCTCCTTTGTCAGGGGTGCCGTCCACTAGGCCACTTATTACTGCTCTCACACAGCCAGAAAATAAAGAAAAAAAAAAAGACAATAAGGACTCCTTTGTGACTGATCGACTGCTCCATTATACTGAAGTTTAAGGGGCAGTTTTAATTCAAATTAGTATGCCCTATATAACTTGTACACAAATGGCTTTTATTGCTATTTGGATGTTTTCCCTCTAATAATGAAACAGCAGACTTTTTTGATTTGCAAGGTGACAAAAGCAATATTAGCAGAATGAAACAATCTGAATTTGTCTTTTTTCTAGAAATGTAATATGTTTTATGCTTTTAGATGAGATGCTTCAGTGCCTTCAGATGAGCGTTTCACTGTCACAGTCGATGAGTAGGAACAGAATAAGCTCTATAGGTAGGATTATCCTCAAATTTAATCTTTTTCTTTCACATGAAGCTAATGGCAAATGTTTTTTTGCAAACTTTAGAATCATCAGACTTGATGGCTGCCTGGAAAAAAGGTGGGGATAATGAATGTTTTATATCTGTAAGTGTGTGTGTGTGTGTGTGAGAGAGAGAGAAATTGACTTTGTGAGGGTGTAATGTTTAAGCATTTTAGCCTGAATCTGTTTGGAGAGTGAAATTATTGGATTAAAAAGTAAATCCACACATTCAGGATGAGGGTAGGCATTTGAATTATCAATAAAAATGCTAATTCAACAGTTTTTAAAAACTAGCTGCTAAGATCTAAATCCTAATCCTTGTTTTTCATATAACATGAGATTTTAGATACATCATTTCAATGATTTTTTGTTTTTCACATTTCTGATTTATTCCTTTATAATGTATATGCTGCTTTACTATCAAACTGAGATATACTCTTGCAATTAAATTAAACAAACACAAGCTGGACTGTCCAAGAATTCACAGATGAATTTGTTACCTTTTTATGAAAACCATTATATGTATAACAGGACATAGAATTTGCACCTCTCTATTCTTTCACTGATTTCCCTCGAGCCACACCCAAATCCACTATAAATACTAAAGAGGGCAAATTATAGAAAATGTTAAGTGTTTTTTTTTTTAAATAAATGAAGAACACAGGGGAGAAATTAATGAAGGTGCAACAAAAGTACACACAATAAAGAACAAATCGTATGGCCCTCCTGTCCTCCTTAAACCAGGATAATCACTGGGAATATTAGATGGGGCGACCTTTCCACGTCCCACCTTGAAAACAAAAAAGCTTATCTCACGCTCTGTGCCATTTCCAAAGATTCTCTGGCCTCATCTCCTCCCACCAGTTCAGCTATTATCCCATCTCACATGCCAGCTCAAACATGAATACTGGTATGGCCAGAAGTCATGGAGAAGGCATCATGGGTCAGCAGTTCACCTTCCATTATGACAATCTGATAACGCTTGACACGATGGCGCCTGTGTTTGGCTCACCATCTGTTGCTCTTGGCTCTACTTACGCTTTCTGTTTCCTTTAGTTTACCATTTGTGCTCATTTTTATCGCTCATTTTGTGATCAGATGCAGTTCTTTGTTTTGTTGTTGTCAAGCACTCTTTGACATTCGACATGCTTTCAAAAAACTGATGGCATATGACCTGGGTGAACAGAAAGGGTCTGTCCCATTGCTTCTATTCGAATTACCTGCTCACCGCTCCAGTTTGTCTGCCTCAGACAGGATAGACAGGATGCAGGGAAAGAGACGTGGTTTAGCTGGTGAGAATTATATTTCACCTGGCTTTGTGTTTTGGCAGACAGATGATTGGATTGTCACCATGTTGTTTCCTGGCAGTCTCTGCAGCCTGCATATTCCAAGGTTATGGGACAGTTTTTCACTGACTTCGAAATCAGCAGAATCTGTTGAAATGTGTGGGTATCAACTTGGGACATTTGTCTGGACTAGCATTTGGGCAACGCTGTCATCTGTGGAGGTGCTTTGTATTGTCATTGCTCTGTATCTTGTTTTAACATTTCATTTTATTCTGTTTTATTTTTGAGCACTTTGTGACTTTTGTCTGTGATAGGCACTCTGTAAATAGATTTCTACTTACTTAGTTAGTTACAATGACCAGAAGCATAAAGTCAAGACAATGCTGGACTGGACTCGTGACAAGCCTGTCCTTGAGTATCCCAGCCAAAGCCCAGACTTAAACATTTGTGTAGAGATCTGAAGATGGCAGCTTACAGAAGCCTTCCTTCCAGCTTAACAGAACCTGAGGGGCTCTGCTAGGAAGAATGGGATAAACTGCAAATCCAGGAGTGAAAACCTTGTTGAGTCCTACCCAAGAAAATTCAAGTTTCAATTGCTGCCATAGGGGCTTCTACAAAGTACTGAATTAAGGGTATGAATACGTATACGAATGAGAGATTTCAGTTCTTGAGTTTTAAGAAATTTGCAAACACATTTTCACTTTGATATTATGGGTTACTGAGAACAAATTGATGGCCAAAAATGACAAATGCATACATTTAAAACTAAATCTACAGCACAATAAAGTGTGCAGAAAGTGAAGGGGGTCTGAATACTTTCTGTACCCACTGTGTATACATAAACACATACTAAAGGAGGGAGATTGTTAAGGAGCATTTTAATGTTTTTTTTGAAATGATAAGAACCCAATAAAATGCATGCAGGTATCCAGCACAATTTAATACACAACATCATATCTGCCATTATTAGTTTGTGACAGTTTTTATTTTGCTGCTTAATTGACAAAAAACATTTACCATATTTTAAAAGTATTGTGAGAATGGCAAGAATTGCCAGCATGGAAACTAAAGGAATAAATGCACTTATCAACAATTGAGTTTTCCAGCTGAGAACAGAAAAGGGGGAAATCATTAAACAAAGTACCTCAAATTTCTACTTGTATTTCATATTTTCTCTGAAATGGGCAGGAAGGTGTTTTCGATTTCCTTCATAAATGCATTCTATGCAGGGTGCTAAATGTGTGATTTAAATATTTCATTTTTTCCTCATATAACATCATAATTGAATAGCATATTCAATATACTGTATTCTTGAGGAGTTGTTAGTGATTTTGTATTGTACATTCCATAAAGTTCTTTCTTTACTGATCCTTTTTCTGAAGCACATCAAAGCTATGCATATCAAAGACGTTCTGTGGATGACACTGCAAGTTTGTTACTTTTAACAATTGCTTACTTGTTTTGAAGTTTTGCATTCTGCCTGCTTTGCAACATAACTGTATATATTCTGAGTGAATGTGATTAGATCTTCAACCTAATATAAAACCAGGACACACTGAAAGAACAAATAAAAAGAGACTCACAATTCTAAATTATAATGTTACACAACATCCAATGCTCCATATAAAAAATGAAATTGATGCTTTAAAATGAATAGCCAGAATAAGAGACATTACGTGATCATCCTCCACACAGAAGTAAAGTTAGGGGCATCACCCGAATACCTTAAAGATTGACACTTTTCGACATCTTTTTTGTCTGTGTTCTGGTTTTTCGATGGTGACGTTATAAACCACCACTACCTGATCATATTTCTGTGCAACTGCCTGTGATGTTTGAATGAAAGCAAACACCCCAACTTGTTGCAAGATCCACTGTGTCAAATCCTCTATGATTAAGCCTAAAAAGAACCAATAAAGAACAACTTTTAGAACATTTCTGTTAAGCAGAATGCCCAGTGGAAGCTGGATGGTCTTTTGGCCTTGAAGCCACTGTAGATATTGTTTTTTTTTTCTACAGCTTAAATGGAGTTTTTCTTTTTTCTCCTGTCCACCTGACTTTTTTAATCAGACTGTCATTTAGAAACTTAAAAAAAATGCTATGTTTTAAAGACTATATTTCTCTTAATTAAATATCTTTCTTAAGTGTGCATTATTTTTTATCTTTTGTGCATCAGCGTGTACTCCTAACCGCTCTCTCTATATTATTTATTGATTATTATCTTTACCTACCCATCCTGTAAAGCACTTTGAGCTACATCCTTTGTATGAAAATGTGCTATATAAATAAATGTTCTTGCTGTCTTGCCAGGTAAATCTTTTTGGGTGGATTGTCAGCATCGTCTACCTGGAGGGTGTTTGCAGTTGTGTTTAACAAGGCACTGCCTGGGCATTATAATGTCTGGAAAGCAGTTTAGAGACCTTGGCGCCTATTTTAGAACTCAACTGACCCTTAACTGGGGAATGGAATACACTGAGTTCTGATCATTGGCTGCAACATTAGTTTAGGCTTCATCCATGAACTAGAAAGAGGCAACACTCTGATGATATCCTAACATAGAGATAGTGGAAGTCAGAAAAAAAATAGCCACTGACTCAATGGCAAAGTTGCAGCATTGTCAGGTTTTCCAGATATGAAACCTGTTCCCTCTCTTATGTTAAATATTTTTTGTTTTTATTATAATATTTAGATTTCTAAATAAATATTCCCAATTTTTTACATAAACTTTAACAGTCTGCATTTATGCCAGTGATTAATGAATTCAGCACAGTTTCTCATTGTTACACTGCACTCTGTGTTGCTGTTCTGGTCCAGCTGTTACTATATGTCTTTATTTAATAATTCAATAAATTGTGTTTATGGGGCTACTTAATCATTTCAGTGTTTGTATAACACATTACATGTATTGGTATCATAGTGTGAATAAAGTGGTTAATATTAGTGCTTCGTAGGGTTTGAATCCCTATACCTGTGCATGAGTAGGCCACCTCAGTTGGTTCCTGCTTTATGTGACCCTGAATTGGATTGAGCACATTTAAGAATATTAATTTTCTTCTTAAAGTACAGAAATTTAACATTGCTCTCAATTCTAAAGAAATTATTTAAATCAAACACATATTTACTGATTAATTACTTATATATCTATTCTTCACATTCAGAGCAACATAAGGAGGTCCATTAAGTTAATCAAGCTCATTTCCCAATATCTTATCCAGATACATTTTAAAGGTTTTTCAAGGCTCAGGTTCAGGATGGTAGTTTGTTCCAGATTCCCTCAACTTTCTGCACAAAGAAGTCCTTCCTGGCTTCAGTCTTAAATACATTTCCTTTAATTTCCTCTGGTGTCCATGATTACATGATTTGCTATGCAGCTGGAAGAATTCTGCCAGGTCAACTTTACCGACACCTTTGAGAGATTTTAAGACCTGATATATGTCCCCAATGAGCCTCTTCTGCTTAGGAATAACCAGGTTTAACTACCCAAGTCTATCAGAGTGGGACATGCCCTTAAATCTTGGGATGCATGTGGTTGCTCTCCCCTGCAAAGCTTCAAGTCTTGTCATGTCTTTCTAGGAGCGAGTGATCAGAACTGTACACATTACTCTAGATATGACCTCTCTAATGCATTATCAATATATATATATACTGTATATATATATCTATACTAATAAAAGGCAAAGCCCTCACTGACTGACTGACTCACTGACTCATCACTAATTCTCCAACTTCCCGTGTAGGTAGAAGGCTGAAATTTGGCAAGCTTATTCCTTACAGCTTACTTACAAAAGTTAAGCATGTTTTATTTCGAAATTCTATGCGTAACGGTCATAACGGTCGACAACGTCCGCCATGTTGAACTTTCTTATTTATGGCCCCATCTTTACGAAATTTGGTAGGCGGCTTCCCTGCGCTAACCGAAACCGATGTACATACTTATTTCGATGGTATGACGCCACTGTCGGCCGCCATATTGAACTTTCCAACGTCACTAATTTTCCAACTTCCCGTGTAGGTAGAAGACTGACCTCATCTTCATGAAATTTGGTAGGTGGCTTCCCTGCGCTAACCAAAACCAATGTATGTACTTATTTTGGTGGTATGACGCCACTGTCGGCCGCCATATTGAATTTTCCAAACGTCACTAATTCTCCAACTTCCCGTGTAGGTAGAAGGCTGAAATTTCGCAGGCTCATTCCTTACAGCTTACTTACAAAAGTTAAGCAGGTTTCATTTCGAAATTCTACGCATAACGGTCAACAACGTCCGCCATGTTGAACTTTCTTATTCATGGCCCCATCTTCACGAAATTTGGTAGGCGGCTTCCTGCGCTAACCGAAACCAATGTACATACTTATTTCGGTGGTATGACGCCACTGTCAGCCGCCATATTGAACTTTCCAACGTCACTAATTCTCCAACTTCTAGTGTAGGTAGAAGGCTGAAATTTGGAAGACTCATTCCTTATTGCTTACTTACAAAAGTTAAGCAGGTTTAATTTCGAAATTCTACGCATAACGGTCATGACGGTCATGACGGTCAACAACGTCCGCCATGTTGAACTTTCTCATTTATGGCCCCATCTTCACGAAATTTGGTAGGCGGCTTCCCTGTGCTAACCGAAACCAATGTATGTACTTATTTCGGTGGTATGACGCCACTGTCAGCTGCCATATTGAACTTTTCAACAGTCTTTGTTACTTATGGGCCCATCTTCAAGAAATTTGGTACGCGGGTTCCCAACACTAACTGAATCCTACTTACGTACATATATATGTCCATAGCCTGCAGCTCAGTCACCGTGTGAGGAGGCGTTGGGTCCCCCATCCCAACGCCTCCCACGTTGTTGGCTACCTGCCTATATAAGACCGTCCGTCGCTCCAGTCTCTTCATTCCCTTTCTTGCTTTGCCACGGGATTCACGTCTCCCTGCTGATAACTACAGCCTTTTTATTTAATCCACGGCTTCTCCGCTGTTTTATTGTTCATTTATTACGATTATAGTTATTGTGTAGGTATTTTAGACCTACTTTACATTGTTCAGGTACCCAATTCCTTTATCATTCCAACCATACCCACATTAACGTGTCTATCGAGGTGATCACCATCGATCAAAGAACTGTCACTTATTGAGTGGTTTCCATGCCCGGAGATGGCACCTATCTTTTCCATTCTCTGTGTTACATATTGCACGGCCATATCAGGCTCACTCTTGATATCTGGAGAAACATTGTGTCTTATGTATTGAATGACTGGGACAGGTTCAAGGTGTGGACTGATGACAGTACAGGAGATAATTATACTACACAGGAGCACTAGAAGAGTGAAATGCTTAAGCCCTTCACCTATGGTTCTGCATGTGAGTTGATGGCTGCCGCTGAATTGTTCGGTTGTCGCTTTCAAGTGTACCGAAATGGCCAAATATTTTACACCTTTGGACAACCGCCAATGCCTCTTAAACATCTTAGATTCACAGGTGACGATTTCAGTAGTGGACACTTTGATGTTTATGAATGTTTAAACTCTCAAAAGCTGGATGTGAAGTTATCGATGAAACTGGCTGTATACTTACAACGCTTGACAGATGCCGAATGTCACTTCAACACAAGTCCTACAAATACTGTCGTAATTGAAACAAACCATGAAACTCAAACAGATTATGACAGCAGCAATCCAAGCTGTGAGATTTGAAACAAGATTACTGTTCACATGGCCAACTGTACGTTGCATGCTTAAGAGTAAGTTCAGCGCACAGCTTGGTCATGTTACAACCGGAGGGCTGAACTCACAATGTGGTATACAAAGAGATCCTTAACAAATAATTATTGGTATATTTTCCCTCAGTTTAAAAAGGTTTAATTTTCTTTTTAATAAAACTTTTAAGGCAGTACTTCGCAGCTGCGAAGCGCGGGTATTTTGCTATATATATATATATATATAGATATAATCTGTGTATGTGTGTATGTATATATATCTATATATATATATAGATATAATGTGTGTGTGTGTGTATGTGTAATATATATAGATATAGATATATAGATATACAGATATATATATAGATATATATACTGTATATATAATATGTGTGTATGTATGTACTTTGTATGTGTATATATATCTATATATATATCTATACTAATAAAAGGCAAAGCCCTCACTCACTCACTCACTCACTCACTCACTGACTCACTGACTCACTCACTGACTCATCACTAATTCTCCAACTTCCCGTGCGGGTGGAAGGCTGAAATTTGGCAGGTTCATTCCTTACAGCTTCCTTACAAAAGTTGGGCAGGTTTTATATCGAAATTCTACGCATAATGGTCATAACTGGAAGCAGTTTTTCTCCATTTACTGTAATGGAGATGAGCTTCAACGCCGTGGGGGCGGAGTTTCGTGTGACATCATCACGCCTCCCACGTAATCACGCAGCACATAGAAAATCAGGAAGACCTCAAAAAAGCGCTGAAGAAAACATATAATTGAGAAGGCAGCGAAACAATAAGAAGCGAGCGAGTGACATATACAACCATATTGATGAGTTCTGCTACTTCGGAAACAAAGCACGATGTAAACCTACACTTTAAATTAAGTTTATAGACAGGCTGCCGCTGGCGTTTGTAATTTAGTGCCTGCCCATATAAGGCCGTCCGTCAGCGGCAATCCAATAGCAAACTCCCACTAAATATTCACGGGTTAAGGACTGTGCTTATGCAAAGGAAGATGAGATGGTCAGCGTGGTGTTTGGCACAAACTCAGAGAAAGTTTTAAGTGCCAGGAAACTCATCATAGAAACCAGCACAGAACCTTCGAAAGTGCACAGATAAAAAAAAGCAACAGTTCCAAAGAGCTGAACAAAACCGATTACACAATTGAAAAGGCAGCAAAAAATATGAAGCGTCTGATAAGCATATTCATAAATGCAGCTACTGTGGAAACAAAGCACACGGTGGAAAAAGTCAATGTCCCGCTTAAGGAAGACAGTGTAAAAAAAAACCCGTGCATGCAGTGTGTCAGGTCTCAGATAAAGAAGAAGACGAGCTGTTTATTGATGCAGTAAGAAACAAATCGATAAATGAAACCTGTCATCTTTACAACGATTGACAAACACGGAATGTAACTTGAACACAACACATCCTACAAATACGAACCTGATTGAAAGAAATAATGATAATCAAATCCTTGATGACAGCAACACTCAGTAACACTCACAAAACAAATACTGTATATTGACAGTCATGTTACGTTATTTTTAAAATGTTCCCTTTTCTTTTTCTACCTTTTTTAACACACTACTTCTCCGCTGCGATATGCGGGTATATATATATGTATATATATATATCCCGCTCTACATACTCGAATAATGGATACTTTATTCGCCATCAATGATTGTTTTGGTAAAGCCATACTCAGTGTATTCATTAGATGAACGGTAAAAAGTAAGAGCGAGGGAGGATGACTCATTGAGGCATGCAGGCTGTAGTGCGCGTCAACTCTATCTGAATTGCGATCACATTTGAAAAATATATCTTTTCAAGTTCTATTTAGTCCATATGTGTCAAACTCAAGGGCAGCGGGCCACATCCGGCCCGGCATGTAATTATATCCGCCCGCGAGATCATTTTATATACTGTATTATTGTTATTAAAGCCCGGGTATATGAAGCGCTGGTAACACAATAAACTACAGATCCCATAATGCAGCGCTTCAGCTGCCTTGCCGAACAGTTACCGCGTTAATCAAGTCTACCTTTTGATGCTGCAAGTTATTGCGAAGCTAGAGTTATTGCGCACTGAGTTTGCACGGCGCTTTGGTGACTTTGAAGAACAAAAAAAGTCCGTCTACATGCGGCTCGAACCTTGTGCATGTTTGGTAGCACATATCTGTGTGAGAAGCTCTTCTCAGTGATAAAGACTAACAAAACAGCACACAGGAGTCGCCTCACTGATGAGCACCTGCAATCCATCCTGAGAATCTCCACAACACAGAACCTCACACCAAACAGAAACGAACTTGTGGCCAAAAAAAGATGCCAGGCGTCCAGCTCTAAAATGACATATGAGCAAAGACAACTGAATGATTTGATTTGTTATTGCACGTAAGAGCGGGAGTCAACCGTTTAACAAACAGCGTATTGCACTGATACGAAATAGCTGTGTGTGTATATATGTAGATATGTATGTATATGTATATATATGCTTATATATGTGTGTGTGTATGTATGTATATATATATATATATGTTTATGTGTGTGTGTGTAAATATATATATATATATATATGTATGTATGTATGTGTGTGTGTGTGTGTGTGTGTGTGTCTGTGTGTGTGTGTGTATATATATATGACAGCAGCAATCCAAGCTGTGAGAAAACAGTAAAAAGGACGCGTGTCAGACGTCGTAGTACATTTTCTGATGCAGCTACCGAAAACAACTTCATGACGCTGCCGCCAAATACACAAAACAATTACTTTGACAATCATGTTACATTATTTTTAAAATGTTTCCTTTTCTTTCTCTTTCCTTCTTTAACACACTACTTCTCCGCTGCCAAGCGCGGGTATATATATATATATATAGATAGATAGAGAAATATATATATAGATAGATATGAGAACAACACTCATATCAATGACAAAACAATTACATTAACAACCATGTTACGTTAGTTTTAAAATTTTTCCTTTTCTTTTTCGTACCTTCTTTAACACACTACTTCTCCGCATGCGAAGCGCGGGTATTCTGCTATATATATATAGATAGATAGATAGAGATATATATACATAGATAGATAGAGGTATATATATATAGATAGATAGAGATATATATATAGATAGATATATATATATATAGATAGATATGAGAACAACATAGATAGATAGATAGATAGATAGATAGATAGATAGATAGATAGATAGATAGATAGATAGATAGATAGATAGATAGATATGAGAACAACACTCATATCAATGACAAAACAATTACATTGACAATCATGTTACGTTATTTTCAAAATGTTTCCTTTAATTTTTCATTACTTCTTTAACACACTACTTCTCCACTGCGAAGCGTAGGTATTTTGCTAGTATACTGTATATATAAAATCCAATGTCTGTCTGTATGTCTGTCCACTTTTCACAAGAGAACTACTTAATGGATTTAGATTTTTTGTATAATTTGCTTGAACATTCTGGTTGATTTTGTGACCTCTCTTATAGCACTAAATATCATAGTTCGCTTGTGGTAGTGATTTATTTGTGTGAATCCGAGAGAGAGGCCAAAACCTTGTTACTCACGCTCCAGCCTCTGTTCGAGTTGGTCTACCTCTCACAACATGTTGGAGTGTATCTTGCCTCTGCTTAGGTAGCAATACCTGTTTGTTCAACAGACATTATCATCTACAGATTGTTAAGGAGTAAAGTTTGAGGTTTTTGAGAGACAGATCAGAACTATGTGTGTTTCAGAGGGTAGCTGCTGATTGCGGCCAGAGATATCACGGCCACGTGCTTTTCTCCCAATGTGGGGGACACTTTCCCATCAGAGCTGAACATGATCAGATACAGTGCCTATGTTTAATGTTGTAGTATACCTACCTTCCCCTTGGCCAGAATTACATTTACTTTTAATTTTTTATTGATTTTTAAAGTTTGTCCTGTTTAACTACTATGTGGACGGAGCCACAGGGGACAGCTAGTATAGTATAAAGAAAGCTTCACTTGAGCTATATTTAAGTTTTTACAATACAGTATAACTTGTTGTTTTATTTAATCTTTTAATTATTTCTGCTAATTGCTCAGATGATAGGAATGTTGCTTCAACTCCTAAATACTTCTTAGATCTTGCTTCCTGTATAAGAGTGCCTCCAGTGTTATATTTATAATGAATGTTCTTTGTGCATTTACACATTTCTATATTAAACTTCACTTTCCAAGTGTTCACTCAGTTCTGAAGTTTGTCCAGGTCATTTTAAATTGACTTTGCTGCTTCTTCAGTATCTGCTGTCTCCTCATTTTTAGTATCGTCTGTAAATTTTGCAAGTTTACTATACCAGATGCTGTTAATATAAATAGAAAAAGTAAAGATCCAAGGACAGACCCCTGAGGGACTCCACTGATAACCATGCTCCACATGGAGCACACATATGAGAATTTCCCCTTGGAATTAATAAAGTATCTATCTATCTATCTATCTATCTATCTATCTATCTATCTATCTATCTATCTATCTATCTATCTATCTATCTATCTATCTATCTATCTATCTTCTCTTACCTGCACTCTTTGTCTCCTGCCAATTAACCATCCTGAAATCCAGGTCTGAAGGTTACCTCTGATGCCAATTCCTTCCAGTTTCAGAATTAATCTTTGGTGCTGGACTGTATCAAATGACTTCTGAAAGTCTAAGTAAATTAAACCATATGCTTTAGTTTAACAGAATCTAACTCTGATAAACTCATGCTGGCTGTTATTTTGTGTACTATTATATACAGGCATTTTCATAAGCATTTTCTTATACTTTGTAGTTTCCATAATTTTGCATAGTATAGAAGTAAAATGTGTTGGTATATAATTACCAGGATCCATTTTGTCTCCCTTGTTGTAGACTTGAATCACATTTGCAAGTTTCCTATCGTCGAGTATTTCTCCCATGTACTGTATTGCTGAAATGAGCTTTGTAAAGGTTTACAAATACTGTCTTTCATTTCTTTTAGTACAATCAATACAATCTCAACAGGGCTAAGGGTTTTGTTATTCTTTAATATAAAGGGCCCAAAAAACAAATAACTCTTCAATTTTAAACTATGTAAACTAAAAGCTTTTTATTCTACCTAAAGCATTCCATTTATTTCTTCATTGTCAAATACTTGGGTAAAATATTTATTTATTTCATTTGCTCTTTACTTATCAGTTTCAATGATTTCTCTTTCTGCATCTCAGATCAGTTTCTTAAGTTCTCGTCAATTGCTTTTTTTTAGAGTAATAATCAAATAAGGTTTGCTGTTTGTTTTGGCTTCACTCATAATTCTTTTAACGTTTCAAATTCAGTTTTAGTCCACTGCTGTAGTGTTTGGTATTCCTCTAAATTAAAAATATTTGGCTGCTCTTTCATTTTCTTGTTCAGTGATCTTTTTATTCTTACTTTTTAGTGATACACTAATTTGTCCATTTTGGCCATTTCTTTACTCTTGTTGTTTCATTGCTGGTGACAAAACACTTAATAAGTATGTGCTAAAAACATTTAAGTGTGTACTTATTGTTCGATTAAAAAGTTTATGTGAAAGTCTTCAGTAATACTACAGTAATTTTTAGATAGTATATAATGTCTTTATTATCCTAACTGTCTCCGTGTAGAAAGGCTTAAATTATTTAAACATGTGCAAAATACTTACATATATGTTTTGGTACACACCAAATGTCATTATGGTACAGCGTATTAGTTACTCTTTTTATATCCGAATTACCATTAATTTCAGAATCAAATTCAAAACTTTGCTTTTTATGTTTACAGCCCTGGGACAATTGAACAAAATCTAACAAAAATCCCTGGGGAAAATCTAACAAATTGTAAAGACAAAAAGTTTGGAAATGCTAAAAACCAAATACTAAATCCTTTCTATGCAACTCACTATGGTCTACGTTTAACAAAAAAACACCAAATGACAACACAGCAGTCTCATGATAACTATGTGGAAGAGGTAGTTGAGAGCATAGAAGAAGAATCACTATGTTGTGTCACCCTAAAAAAAAATTAGCTATCCATGGAAAAAAGTAGCAGACTTATTAATAAATGGTATATAGTGTGGTTTCCAAAATTTTCAACTTGCTGTTGCAACATTTTTCCAATGCTATCCATTCAATGGTCAAATAATAAATCAAGAACTTGAGGACACTTGAGGTGGAAATTAGGAGGAAGTGTATTTAAAACATTTACAACTGAAGCTTGGGAGCACTTTTTTAGAGGAAACTGGATAAGTGTGGAAAAGTATCAGGATGAGACTGGGACAGCTTATCTATTAGTAAGTTAGTTAACCACACTTCTGTTGTTTGCGTCGCTGCGTGCCTACCTGTTATATGCTTCCTCCACTGCTCTCTGTTCTATGCCACTTCCTTCAGGTTTCTTCCCCATGATACTCTATCTCGTTTCCTCTATTACAATATCTTTCCACCTCTTCCTTTGCCTTCTTACTGTTCTTCTTCCTACTGGAAGCCATCATTCCACTCTTCTTGCTGTCCTTGAGTCGTCCATGATGTCCTAATGGAGAGGTGGTCTCTGCCACTGGTAGTAGATCAAAAAACTCCAAATGAAAAATTAGCTATCACCCAATCAATCGTGGGTGCCCATGTTTCTATGTTTTTCTTATTTTCCTATTTTTTTATTTCTCCTGTTTAAATATATTAAATAATTAAAACATATTTAAATGTATGAAACTCACTTTATAAACCTCTGCACAGATTTTATACTAACAAACTATACATTTGGCATATCGTTTAAGACATCCACTTTGAGCAGGGCAAAAGTATTTATTTGTAACAATGTTCACGGAGTATTTCACTTTTTATCAACTAAATCACAACCTCAGAGGGTTAGAAGTATACATACACTTTGTTAACTGGGCCTTTAAAATGCTTGGAAAATTTCAGAAAATTGGGTTGAGCTTTAAGGCAATTAAAAAAATAGCTTCTGATAGCCAATTAGCCTAAGTGGAGACAACATGCCGATGTATGTTAAAATCTACCATCAAACTCACATTTTGCTTGACATAATGAGAAAATCAAAAGAAATCATTCAAGACCTCAGAAAAAAACTTGTGGACCTCTACAAATCTGGTTCATCTTTGAGAACAATTTCCAAACGCCTGAAGGTACCACATTCATCTGTACAAACAATAATACGCAAGTATAAACAGCAGGGGACCACTCAGGAAGGAGACACATCCAGTCTCCTAGAGAAGAACGTACTTTGGCACAAAAAGTGCAAATCAATCCCAGAATAACAGCAGAGGACCTTGTGAAGATGGTTGACAAGTATCTATAATGGCAGTAAAACAACTCTGATATCGAATTAACCTGAAAGGCTGCTCAGCAAGGAAGAAGCCACTTCCCCAAAGCAGCCATAAAAAAGCCAGACTCCAATTTGTAATGAAATATGAGGACATAGATCTTACATTCTGGAGAAATGTCCTCTGGTCTGATGAATCCAAGGTCAAATTGTCTGGCCATAATAACCATTGTTATGTTTGGAGGAAAAAGGGTGATGCCTGTAAGCCAAAGAACACCATTCCAACTGTCAAGCATAGAGGTATTTCAATTTCAAATAGGTCATTCAAAATGGACAGTGACCCTAAGCATACCTCCATAGTTATGGTAAGATGGCTTAAGGATAACAGGGTCAAGATATTGGAGTGGCCATCACAAAGCTCTGACCTCAATCTGATTGAAAAATGTGACAGCAGAACTGAAAAAGTGTGTGCGAGCAAGGAGGCCTACGAACTTGTCCCAGTTATACCAGTTCTGTCTGGAGGAGTTGGCCAAAAGTCTAGCAACTTATTGTAAGAAGCTTGTGGATGGCAACCCAAAATGTTTGGCTGAAGTTAAACTATTTAAAGGCAATGCTACCAAATATTACATGTATATTTACACTGGTGACCCACTGGAATTGTGATGTATTGAATAAGAAGAGAAATACTCTGTGAACATTGTTGGAAAAAATACTTTTGCCTGGCACAAAGCACAGGTGTTAAATGATATGCCATATTTACAGCTTGTTAGTATAAAATCTGTGAAGGGGTTATAAAGTGAGTGTCAAAGAATTCCCCCTAAGTGTATGGAAACCTCTAACTTGAGCTGTACAGTATGTATATTCATATGTAAAGTAGAGATGCATCACACCAGTGCAGGGAACAAAAGCTCACTAATGGCGGATCTGAATCTAAATATCTTAAAAAGGATTTGAAACTTCCCACTTCTATGTGCTTCAGAGGGGATGCTACAATATACAAAATTAAGAATATTTATACATTTATAACTCATTATAAACTGTATATACAAAGAATCCTGTACATACAAAATTGTGGCATGGTGATGCAGCATTTAGCTCTGCCACCTCACAGATCCAGCTTTCTTGGTTTGAATCTGCTCCTGGTCCCTGCCTGTGTATCTTTAACCTTTCTGATCTTAAATTAGATTACATGAGTTTAAAACTGCTACTTTTTTCTAATGAATATAAAATCAATGTCAATTTGCTTTTAGTCTAATTTTTAAATTAGAAATATTTTATTTCAACTGACAATCAAATATACCTATAAAAGTTTCATAACAAACATGCCATTTTTCAAATGATTTGTAATTTGGGAATTACTGCTGCACATGTGTTTGCGTTGCTTAAATAAGCTATATTTTTTGTGCAGCCTGAGACTAGACTAATGATAACTGTATTATTCAAAACAGCTTCAAAGTCTTCTTTATGCTACTAGATTACACGATACAGTATGTAAAAGCTTTTATATAGTTTAAAGCTCTAATTGTTTGCCTAATGTACTTTAATATGCTTCCCTACCCTTTGATCATACTTTCACTGTGCTACTGCATTATTTCCTCTTTCCTTCTTTATATTATTAAAGTGCAGCTCAGTTTTGGAAGAACAGATTGCACTGCAATAAAGAATTTGGCTGGCAAATTAATGAATATTCAGGAGCATAAAGACATAAAATAGCTTTGCTGAAAAAATAATCCTAGTGCATTTATTTAAATATAGGTGATATGAATTATTCATAATAAAATACAGCATGTATAAGAAAAGACTACAAAAAGCCACGTATCTTTGAAGTAAAGAGCTGCAACGCTTTCAGGTGCATTTTTTTTTTTGCTTTATTTTCTTAGGAAGAGTTTCTGCATTTTTGCTGCCCTCTCTTGTCTCTTTGTTGTTCTTGTGTGTGTAAATCTTACCTGCACATTTTCAAGCAGAAAATAATGAACTTGCCGAAGGCAGGCTCTTTGCTATAATGTTGTCAATCAGAATAAATATGCCATTCTACCTGATCTCTTGGTTCATTAACCACATGAATCCAGAATAATAATAATAAAAAAATCACTCTTCACATTGAAATTAAGTCATTGTGGTTTATATGGTGGTAGAACGTTGTATCTATTTATAGACCCTAAAATTGTAAACATTAAAAATTATATATAATATGTAAGACTACATTTGGTTCGTCTTTTGTATTTTGTATGCCTTTGTATACAGCATGACCTTATCATTTTCATTGGGTTTAAACCTCATTGGATTTCATGGACCATTGAAGGCAACAAACAGCTTGAATGACCAAAATTATATAATAGGACTCAGTGGGGTGGCAGAATATCTGTATGAGTGTACAGTGTTGGTGGCACCTTCTTGTGGTATTCTTTTTCATTTCTACCTGCACAGGTTTTAGAGCAGAACTAATATATACACTGTAGATATCAATATATAAATGAAATAAAACATATTATACAAGTATAAAATTAATGATGTAATTATTATTTATCATACGATTATTGAGACAGAATACGAGAAACTTTATACCCACTTACTGAAAACACAGCAACTGTCAAATGAGATTGGGAGATGGTACTTCTTACACTTCATACTTTATAATATAATTCTTTATATTATAAAGTGGTGCATACAGTACAGCTCTACTGGGTTTGAAGTAAAACACTTAACGCAGCAAGACGGATGAAAGGATATACAGGTAATTGTTCAAATTAATAACTTAATTAGTTCAATAAAATATTGTGTCCTTGAAAATGCTCTAAATAAATGTGCATATGCCGTAAACAACAAGTTCTGAAACGGACGAATGTTGGAAATATACTAGACAATTCATTTAAGTTGCAGATACATAACAAGTGTGTTTTCCACCCATTCATTCTGAACTTCGGTGATGTGGAGCCACTAAGCCAAGACAGAATCCATGTTTCCATGCGTTAAGAAAAGAATAAAGATGACACTTTATCTCCAGACTACAAACCATGAAAACTAAGGACGTTATTAGTGGGGTACAAATTTTTTACATTTTCACATATATTTTGCTCTTCCCAACTATTTGTACTAAGCTGTTGATGCTGTATTTGTGTTTCAGCTAAAATTCAGTTCTATTTAATTCTACAAATTAAGTTGCTACTGTCAGGAGGACATCCACGACACTGGGACTGCAACCATTTTTTTCATGAATATCTTTTGTCAGATGGCTTATTTACATTCAACAAATAAAGACAAAGTTCCAGTTTGTTCTGTTGTTTATAACCTGAAGGTGAATTTATTTCATTTTAGGGCTTGATGACTGTGGGTTATGTTGTGATATTTAAAAACCACAGGATCAAAACAGAGTGTACATACTTTTCATTAGACTGTAAATCTCCATGCATGCATTTATGTTAACTTTAAATTTAAATGAGGTTGTTAACTCATAGATTAAATGTATATTACATAAATAATTTCAGTTATCGTATGAAAAGGCTGAAAATGTAACATATAAAAGCAGTTGTAAAACTTTTAGTTGCTCCATAATTTCCACTTACTGTATGCTGAAATAAAGTCTTCTACTGTTACATGTTGAACTAGAAAGTCTGAAACAGTGATCAACAAAACTAACACTTTATTAAATTTAGCATTTAAGTCAATCTGACAGTGCTACCAAATATACCATAGGCTTAACTACAATGTCTTTCTTTCCACTCTTTCCTATTTTGCCGACATGTTTACAAATATTAAAAAACATTCTGCCATCAGACTGTGTAATAGTATTTTGTACTCTTGGCTGAATTCCTTAATCATGCATTCTCTACCTCCTTGTCCAAAAAATAAATGAGTTTCATAAAGTATGTCAAATAAACAGTTACTATAACACCAAAATAAAACTTCCACATTTGTTATAACACTGATTTGTACAAATATTTTTACGTGCAAAGTGGGAGTGGTGGGTTCATAGCCTGCCTAGACCCCACCTGTGTGAAGTAGTGCTGGTTCTCCACAAAGGTACTCTGTTTTCCTCTCTGATCTCAAACACGTACAGGTTAAATTAATAGTAGCTCCAAAGAAGGAGTGAGCATCGGCCCCGTGATTGACTTGCACTCTATCCAATGCTCTTTACCACCTTGCTCTCAGTGTTCCTGAAAAGCCCTGATTCTCCATGGCCTTGAATTTCAATACATGGCTTTACAAATTATATTGAACAGTCTAGCATTCTGCAGTATACACGTTAAAGGGTCCTTTCTGTCATTTTGTGAAACACATCAATGTTTCACAAAATAATGGATTCAACATTTCAAATTTACATGGTATAAACACTTAATAAACTTAAATATTCTTCTCATTAAGTAGCATCACTTGCTTATTGTATGAACTAACTAAGTAAGTTATTCTGTACATATACATCGGTTTACTGATCTTTATTGAAAGTTGACTAAAACTCCTGAATTTCTTTGTCTGAGGGCATCTACACTGTAGTTTGGAATGAGTCTTATTTATTTGTAAAAATAGAAAGGAATTTTTTGGGGGGGAATTTGTAATTAAATTACAAGGAAGAATTGAGAAGAACCACCGTTCTAAATGCGGTGCTTTGATTATTTTTACTAAATAAAATGTAATGTTACAGACACTAGGAGTCCTGGGGCCTCATGTATAAACAGTGCGTACACACAAAAATGTTGCACACAAACATTTCCACGCTCAAATCCTGATGTAAACCTAAACTTGGCGTAAAGCCATGCGCATTTTCACGGTAGCTCCAACCCTGGCTTACGCAAGTTCTCTGCTTGGTTTTGCAAGCTGGAGGCACCCAGCGTCAAAGCAGTGCAACTGTTCCTGTGTGGTTACCCTTTCTTTTTTAGATCCACATCCCTGACGCGGCTTTATCATATACACTGAAACTAACCGCATATTGTTTATTAGTTTAAGGCATCTGATTGTAATTAACCCATAACAATATAATGGCCCAGGGAATAGCCAAAGTACTCCAAATACCAGAACTGCTTTAGCGTTGTTACTCTCACTGCACCTTCTTCTTCTTCTTTCAGCTGCTCCCATTAGGGGTTGCCACAGCGGATCATCTTTTTCCATATTACTCTCACTGCACCACTCAGCGTATTTATATCATTGTATCTGAGTGGGGAATTACAGATCTACAGCAGCTGATCGGAAAGAGAATTATTGATATACAGCATCAAGCACACGCTGCCTCAGCCATGCTGTCTATTGAACTGCTCTCATACGGCAAACACTTCAAAGCCTTTCCTATACGGACCTGGCGGTTCAGAAACAGTTTCATCCCAAGAACTATAAACGTACTCAATCAGTCCATCAAGTGCTCCTTGTAGAACTGTTTGTACTTATAAGTACAATCACCTCACTGTAAACTTGCGATACGGTTATAATATTGCACAGCCTGAGCCACTTTATAAAGCGTGTATTTACATATGATGACGATAACATTTTTACGATGAAATGCAGCAAAATATGTTTATTATATTATACAGATAAAACTTTAACTTCATTTAAATAATCTATATTGTTAATAATTAAACATGTGAGGACACAGTGCTGCAGCGCTAGAGAGCAGCTGGTGCTCCGTTAATGGATTATTCCTCCCTTGCTCTGTATTCTTGCTGAGACTGGTGTGACACTGGAAGGATAGATGGATAGAATAATTAAACATGTACTATGAATCATGTAAGCGCGTCAGGAGAACACGTTCCAGGCTCATCACAGCTATGTAATACCCCAAAAAGGTGAGGGGGGCACTGTTGCTAACAGTCTCATCCTTTTTCTTCTCTGCAGCAGCTAGCAGACGGCCCTTGAGGGCTATTGACCCCGCCCCGTCCTGCCAAAAGGCTATAAAAGGATGAGGACTTTCCAAAGAACAGAGCTCCCTGTGAATGACCTGCTCTTATGAGCTGTCAACCATAGTGAAGCCGAGGAGACTAGACTGTTCTTGTTTTTGTTTTGCACCCTTGTGCACCAATTTTGCTTTGCATATATTCGGAATGAAAAGGGTAACGACCCTACTGGCACCCCAACACTTCTTGAAATTCACCCTGTATTCTTTCTACCTGTCCACACAATGTACTATACTTGAGTTGCTGCTACTTTTCTTACATACTTCTAATGCAGATAATTTCAATTTCAAAATTACTTTTTTTCTTCAGTATAAGGTTACGATTTCTTACAATACAATAGCAATACCTTACATAAGTACTTTGATTTTTCCTTGAATTGCTTAAATATTATACTTTTCAAGAAAACTTGAGAGACGTTAGTATTCGTAAATGCTCTATGCTTTTGTTTTATTCACTGCAATTAATGGTATATCACTGACAGCTGAGATTTGTAATTTAAAAATTGCCCCTGACATCTGATTTTGTTCTGTCTGTGTCCCTTATTTTTTTAATTAACATATTTAAATATCACCATTCCAGCAGACCTTGGTGTGGTTACTCATGTAAGTCCTGTCAATTAAAAAAAGTTAGTTAAAAAAGCTTTAATTAAATTTCTGATCAATACACCTAACCTCAAATATAACCTTGGCCTTAACTGGCTTCTGTTTCCAGAAAAACATGATGAAGCAAAAGGCAAGAGATTATTTCAAAATTCTTGTCCATGAGACAGACCATCAATATAGTAAAATATACTGAAATTGGAATAGTAATTAAAGTTTAAGAGTAAAAGGAATGGTTCTCTCTGAAAAGCATTGCTTCTTTATAATGTTACCGAAAAGAAAGAAATGCATCTGGCCACAATATATTAAAATAAAATCACATAATCTATTAATAGTAACCTGTAACATTTAATTTAAAATTCAACAGGAGAGTAAAGACATACAGAAACTGTATAATAGGTTTTTAATGTTGCATTAATTTTTAGAAAATAAGGCTAGAGAACAAAAAAATCAAAATTCAATTCAGTGTTTTTCAGGAGTTTAGTCTTAACATAATTTTGAAACATTGTGAAAAACATTTTAAAAGCCTTCCTGCTAAAATTGATTTGTTGTTAATTTTCATTGGAACAGATGAGCACAACTCCATTTGGTTCAGTCTATATCCCCTCAAGTCTGCCACTGTGGTGGCACACATCCACAATGATATACGGTACACCAGTTTATTTCATGAAGTGACTTGCACTAAATGTGGATTTTGGCAACGTAAAAAAATGGAAACCTTTAACTTTCATTCTGGATTTGTATTTTAATATTACATCACTCGAAATCCTACCACAAAATAAAACGTAGGTACAAGCGACTCCACACACCTCTCCCTCACTTTAAAGGAATACTCCACCTAAAAATGATATTTTTTGCATGTTACTTAGCTTGTGCTTTTGAATTGAGGACCTGCCTCTCCCCCTCATTCACTGGTCAGGAGTCCTGTCTTCAATTCAAAAGCACAGTATTATGGGCATGGATTTTCCTGTTTATAATCTACATTGCTTTTTCTGGAATTAACTGTTAATGACATTTTAGCACAAAATGTGTGAATTTTGCAAGTGCTGAGCATATGGCAGGATAACGGACATGTAGATTATACAACATGAGAAATGTGAGATTTTTTTTTCGTTTTTCCTATGGATTTTTTTTTTTTTTACACATTATTTGCTGTTATAGCTCAGGGGTCGCCATTGTGGCATATTACATTCTAAACTTTTTTCTCTCATTCCTCATAAAAACAAGAGATTAAAAAATTTTCGCGTTCATCACTATAGACTACATGGGGTAAGGGACATATAAAAATATATCATTTTTGGGTGGAGTATTTCTTTAGGTTGGGAAAAATGTGAGCAACTGTTAGACCACCCAGATCGACCCATCAATCTGGTAAGTATGACTAGTTAAAATAATACTTTTTCCTTGCTATCCTTCAAGTCACTGGAAAAATCAGCATTAAGATGTATTTGTATATCTAACTAAAACATGGGTTTTCTGTGCTGTATTCACTTTATCTAACCATGCTAGCAACACATTGTGTTATGTTACAGATGAACTTATAAAAGCCTTCATAATTTACTTTGTGGAATTAAAAAAAGATGACTAAAAAAGTCCAAAATGGAATAAAATTTTATTATAAAAAGATACCTTTTGGTAATCATAGAGAGAAGATTCCATTCTAACTTTTTCATCGTAGCATTTCAAAACTTGGGTTTTTGTTTCCAGCAAACTTTTTTGAAGAGTTTCATAGTCTTTGGCTAGTTGGACATTTTCTTTGAGTCCATCCTGAAGTGCAATCTGAAAAAAAGTTTAAATATTTAAGCTATTGTGTTTTGTGATAGAAATTAAGATTTTTTTTTGCCAATAATTATCTCAAGATACATAGATAGACAGAACAAACTTTATTTGTCTTGAGGGGGAAATTTGGCTTTGTAGAGAAGCTCTTTAATTGAATAAATACATAAACAGATAGATAAGTAAGGAAGTAAATCAATAAATACACACACACTTAGGTCTGAATACACACCAGAATGACTATTAAGCAAGAAAATGAAAAAGAAAGAAAACTTCTGACTTGCCAGTTCCAGTCCCAGTGAGGCATTCTGCAAACATATTGCTGTTAGTATAAAGGACCCCTAGTCATGTTTCTTAACACATTTCCGTGGAATAATTTGTTGGCTGAAAGTCCTCAGTGTTAGTGTGTCAGAGAGAGATTTAAGCAATACTTTATTAATTTAAGTAAACTTTAAAGAAAATTGTTTATCCCTCCTCAGAAAGATCTATAATTTTGAATAAATGGAAATACTACATATGGACTGCAGTGGGCTGGCACCCTACCCGAGATTTGTTTCCTGCCTTGTGCCCTGTGTTGGCTAGGATTGACTCCAGCAGACCCTGTAGTTACGATATACAGTAGCAGGTTGGATAATGGATGGATGGACTACATATGGATCTATAGGCTGATTTTTTTTTTTACTAAAATAAATAGGTGACTAGAAAAATAATAAATACAGTACAGTGTGATCCTTAGAGTTCTTATTTAATTTTGAGTAGCAAAAGTTAAGCAACCTGCATACGAAATGGTAAAAGGAATCTGGGTTCAAAATTGGGTATTTAAAAAACAGATTAAAAATCAGCAACATGCCACGGTTTAAGTCAAAGCCATGATTAGTAAATCTAAAAGCTTAAAATGAATTGTTTCAGAGGGCTATTGAATAAACCCCTTTCAGCACTTAACCCCAATTACACCAGAAAAAAAAAATAATTTTTGATATGTATCTATTATATTCCTTACAAAAGAACTTCTCTTTATGTTTACACACTTAACAAGCACATTCTGACTGACATGTGCTTTAAATAAGATGGCATCCATGGCAATGACAAGCCATACTTTGAGAACAATGGAAAATCCTACATAATACTACACCATGGAAATCTCAAATTTAATTTCTGATCTGCTACACTCAAACTGTAGTGGGAAATCCTGAATCTAAGGAGAAAACTTATTCATTGTGTACTGTGTGCAAAGGAGAAATTTAGCTTTTACTGAAGCTCATGAAATATAGAAATATTATAACAAACAACAAAAAGAAATATCCGTCTCCAATACACACAAGAATTGCAAAGAAGAAAAAATGTCAGTCTTGACTAATGTAGTTTTCTTTTTTTGGTAATTCTGGTGTGTATTTGAGGGGGTTGTTGTTGTTTGTTATAATAAGCTAATTCACTCCCCAGAACTATCTATCTATCTATCTATCTATCTATCTATCTATCTATCTATCTATCTATCTATCTATCTATCTATCTATCTATCTATCTATCATAAGGTGGCAGTCCCTGTGAGGTATTGTAAAGATGTACTGCTGTAGAGACAAAGGAACCCCAGTAGCATTTGCGCTTAAAGATAATATCACTCCTGTCTACAAAGTTGTGCCAGTTTCAAATGAATTAATGAGTACATTGAATTAATTGAAGCATACAGATTTTTCGGTTTCTCAAAACTAAATTATCTGAAGTGTTTAAAGTTTTTTTTTTTTAGTCATATAATCAGTAAAGTAGCTTCAGTCTGTATAAAAAAAATAATTTTATTACACTATAAATATAATGCTCACAGCTACTAATAAGCATAATAAGCACAGCCAAGGAGCTTGCAAAACAACTTTGGGACAAGTAAGTAAAAATTAGAAACAGAAGAACAATGTTAACCAAAGTCATAAGCACAAAGCACAGAGAAGGCAATTGCAGTCATGCAAAAAAGTTACTAAACCCTCTTTTAATTACGGTATGTATGTTTACCTATCAGGACACAACTAACAATCATCTACTTTAGCTCTCCCTAAATTGTAAAATTAGATATATCTCGCCAATGTTTTGACCAGCAAGAACTTTCATAAAGGTCATCATGGGCAATTAGACTAGATGAGATTATATTGTATTTGTCCCCAAGGGGAAATCAAAATTTTGCAGATGTTTCCAACCAACAGAGATCTATATTCCAAATGACTGTAAACTAACCACCAAATTTCTCAGGACAAAATTTGTAGATGAGAGCCAAAGTGAAATAAAAGATAAAATTTTATTGTTTTTCCATTAACACTAAACTTCCCTATATTTTAAACAAAATTTGGACAAAGCATAACACGGACCAGTGACATTACAGAGGCCATCTTATTTATGATTGAGCTCTAAATGTTTAAGTCATTTTAAGTTTTTCGACAAAAGGAAAGGAAAAAAATGTTTTAGTAAAATACTAATTTTTGGCTTTGACATACGACCGTTTAACTTCAATGTTATTTTCTATTTCTGAGTATGTATTAAATACTACCCTAATTTTGAAATCTGTCTGATATTTGAATTAATTTTTGCCTGCAGTTTATTGTTTAGAACTTTGACACTCACTATACAACATTTTAACACTAGCCTTTCATTTCTTGGGGAGATTCATTAATTACATCATGACATACCATATCCTATTATTTAAGCTATTTTCCTTTAGAATATATTGATGACTGCTAGTTTGTTCTTTTCAGTCACTGTATGTCTTATTGATAACCATAAGCACAAAGTAGACATGCACACTTTATACATGGGTGGTGTCTCAACTGTAGTCATAGAAAAATTAATATATCAGACATGCTGCTAAGTGGCCAAGTTTTAATGCTGTGACAGTATAGACATGAAAAGAACTGTTTATGGATGCCATCTATACAAACCTGCAATGGTTGGTTTCATTCAAAAGCATCTACAGGCAGTACCTACAGTATACAGTATCTATACAGTTTCTATACACTGCTTCCATGAGGAAACAGCAAAAGGATACAATCCGAGTGGTGCAGTATGATATTATTTATCTTGACTTTCAGAAAGCATTTGTTATGGTGCCACATGAGAGGCTGGCATTCAAACTAAACAAGGTGGGATTTCAGGATGTAATCTGTAGTTGGGGGCAACATTGGCTCAAACACCAGGATAAGAAAGTAATGGTATACGGAATCTTTTCAGAAGGGGGTGAAGTTAAAACTGGTCTCACAATGGGGCACTGCTAGCGCCACTACTACTTTTAAGACATATAAATGATTTGATAGGAATTTAAATAACACGCTGATTAAGTTTGGAAATGATACGAAGCTAGGAGGATTGGCAGATACAGTAATATAGAATCTGTTGAATCATTGCAGAGGGACCTGGATAGCATGCAGGTTTGGGAAAATGTATGGTAGATGAAATTTTATGTAAATAAATGTAAAGTATTACAAGATGGAAGTAAAAATGTTAGATTCAAATACGCAATGAATAATGAAAGTACATCTTATGAGAAGGATTTAGGAGTCATAGTGGACTCGTCACTATCAAATTCCAGAACGTTCTCAGAAGCCATTAAGAAGGCTAACAGAATGTCAGGTTATATAGAGCCCTAATGTGTGAAGTACAAGCCACAGGAGGTAATGCTCAACCTTTATAATGCACTGGTGAGGCCTCATCTGGAGTCCTGTGTGCAGTTTTGGTCTCCAGGCTACAAAAAGGACACAGCAGCGCTAGAAAAAGTCCAGAGAAGAGCAACCAGGGAGCTACAGGGAGTGAGTTATGTGGAAAGATTAAAAGAGCTGAGCTTTTTCAAGTTTAACCAAAAGGAGATTAGGAGGTGACATTATTGAAGCATTTACAATTATGAAGGGAATTAGTACAGTGGATTGAGACTGTAGTTCAACAAGAATAAGGGGACACAGTTGGACACTTATTATGGGTAAATGTCACACAAACATTAGGAAGTTTTCTTCACGCCGAGCACCATAGACACTAAGTTACCAGGCAGTGTGGTCGACAGTAGGTCTTTAGGGACCTTCAAAACCTGATGTCATTTTAGGTTATTTAACTGAATAGGACTGATGAGCTTTGTTAGGCTGTATGGCCTGTTATAATCTAAATCTTTTTATTGTCCTATACTGTCAGAGATTACTGCTTGTGTACAATAATGTAGCTCAACAAACAGAAAGCAAAATACTACAGAAGTGCAGACAAAATAGTAAAGAAAAATAAGAACTGACATAACAGAACAAACTGCAAGAGCAGATGACTAAAACACACACGGGAACAGGAAATAGTCAAAAAGAGAGAGAAAGTCAGTCAGTCAGTGATTTTCTAAGCCACTTAGTCCTTGAACGACATCGCAGGGGTCTGCTGGAGCCTAGCCCAGCTAGCATGGGGCGCAAGGCAGGAAAAAAAACCCCTGGACAGGACACCAGAAAGAGAAATGTTTTCTTAAAAATGTCTGACAATGTTCTTCATGCGCCCCTTTTAACAGTAATGAAACACTGAGGTGAATGTGAGACACTGGCGAGTGTGACAATGTATACAAGTGCTATAACTACTGTAGTGATGTATTGGCTGCACCTATATCTTGAAATTAAAAAGGCTGGCATGGTAATTGTCAGTAGAAAGAAAGCTAAAAAAAATCATGATAAAAAAGAGCAAAAATATGGCAGTAAGGCTGACACTCAGAGAAACTCAGAGAAATGAGTTAATATGAGAGATTAAATAAAGACTTACCTAAAAGCCACTTGCTTTAGCATGAAACGCAGAAGTAAAGATCACATGGCTGCTGTTTGATAATGACAAGGTGCAATTTGTACAATTCTATTTCACTGAATATTGTGTAAATAACTGCACTTATTTCTGAGGTCCTACCAGTGCAGCAGACATTCTATCACAATATTTAAATATCATAGCAAAATATAGTGTTTGAAGCTTGAGCTACAATCCTATTCCAGTGACCCGTTATTTAGGAAAGGTTTCTCCATTCATTGATTTGCTGTTCAGGGCATGGAATTTACAAAATGAAATGCCATTAAGAGGCAAGTTAATTATTTATGTATTAATATGGGGCAAAGAAATACAATGCAAATAAAATACAGCGCAGGAACACCAGTATATAAATTACAATAAGTAACTGTCCATTCAGCCTGCCCCTTTTAATCTTACTGTCGTATTCATACTATTGGACATGTTACTGAATATCTCAACTGTACCTGAAGAAATAATGGAGCGTGTCTCTGCAGTAAAACAGAACGGCACTAAACTGATGAGTTTAACCCAGCAGAAAGAGCGGCTGTAAACATGACAAATGCCTGCTATTGATTTCAGGTTTAATTACTCTGTGCCGCACTGACAAAGCCCATCAGATGTTGTTGTGAAGTGTAAATGGAACAAACTACACTTCACTGCCCATAGGAAACTGATGGTGTCTGCAGTTTGCATTGTTTACTTTATCCTCTCTAAACTTCAGCCTTCATCAAATTAACAAGTGTTGGTTTCTCTGAAACTGCAAAAGAAAGGAAAGTCTAATTTTCTATATTTTTATAAGGAAAATAAGATTTTGAAGAAGTGAGAAGACCTTTGTACGTGATTTTGAACAACATGTTGAGCAGCCAGAGATTTTAAAATGATGTCTCTCCAAAGTTTATTTTTTTTAATCAAAAGGTGTTGTCCACGATGCATCTTAAAGTTCCTCTCTTTTATTCCTTAATCAGACTCATGTCCTTTTTCATACAATGATATGACAATCAAAAATAGTCTAGTAAATCATCAAAGCTTATTGAGAAGACTATCAGAGGCAAGTACTGTATTAGAACCATTATTTAAATGTGTGATAATAATCTGGAGATGCTCATTGATGACTTGTGTTATTCTTGTATTATTTGGTCAAATGCTCTCTGCATGGGGATTTTTGTCAGTGTGTGACACCCCGTGTAAGGACCCAGTTGTACAGTTCCTGACTTGGGCTGTCAGTAGATGAGATCAAGCAACCAAAGGATGGAGTAAGACAGACTAAGACTAAAAAAAACTATTTAAAATCAGGAATCTGTTTTACTCCAGCAGTATCCATACTATTTTACCAAGAAAAAATGTCTTGCAAAAAAAAAAAAAACATTTACAATGCCAAGTCCAATGCAGAGACACTTCCCAAAAAGAAAAATCAGTTCAGGTGTTATAATATTTACAGTGGTTTCCGAATCAAAAGGGAAGAAAAGAACAAAACAGAAAAAAAAAAACTCTTCCACCTCCTTCGTCCAGCAATAAAACAGAAGGACAGGCAAAAAAAAAAAATTATCAAAACAAAATGAATAAACTAAGCACCTACTATACAGGGGGTCCTCGGGTTACAATGTCTCGACATACAACGTTTCGAGTTTACAACGCTCACTCCCATAAAAACTTAAAAAACTGAGACATGAGAAGGAATAAAGGTAAGGATTTTTTTTACACTCATTTTTTCTGTTACTACAGTACAATGTACAGTGCAGTATATTTATGTCCTTTTCCTTTTTCTGTGTCTTGGTTGTGTTTTTATGTTCTAGATCAGGGGTGGGCAGATTCAGTCCTAGAGGGCCGCAGTGGCTACAGGTTTTTGCTCCAACCCAATTGCTTAATAAAAACACTAAATTGCTCAAGTGACACTTCTGCTTTACTTTAGTTGTCTCACTCGTTAAGATTTTGAACCCTTATTGCTTATTTTAGTCTTAAACAGCTGTAGTCTTGGTTTTTAATTGCTCCTTATTAGCAATAAGATGCAAATGACAAAGGAAACCAGCATTTCTCCATTTAGCTTGTTTTCATTTACACCTGTGTGTATTTATTAGGCACTATTGGGTTTAAATAAATACTTGGAAGGAAAGTGAAGAGAAAAAAGTGAAGAACTGAGAATAACTCGTCTGTTTTAGACTTCAAATCATTTGGATGATATCCTTAGAAAGGAAAAAAAATCTAGGATATGTGAATGACCTGACGTGGCATAGTTAACGCACTAACAAGCCATGAAATTAAATAATTGACAAGGATTGTTTTTTAATTAAGCAGCTGGGCTGGAACAAAAACCGGCAACCACTGCGGCCCTCCAGGACTGAATCTGCCCACCCGTGTTCTAGATTATGATTTTGCAAATGTGCTAGGATAGGTAAGTGACTTAGGCTAGGGTGTGTTTCGACTTACACCAAAATTTGGGTTACATCACTGTTGTAGGAACGGAACTGTGTCGTAACCTGAGGACCCCCTGTATACACAAAGAACAGTACATATCTCCACTACTCAATTAAATAAATCAGTAGCACAGATCTACACTAGAGCTTGAAGACCTGGTCAAAAGACGACCCCTGCCATTCAGAATCTGGTTTTATATCACAAGCCCTTTTGACCATCCAATCCGGCATTACGTTTCCCGCGAACTACCAGTAATCAGACATGTCGGGACGTACACCATTCAACGGCACCTGCTCAGGCACAGTCCAGCCAATTTCAACATTCGCTCTCATGCGCGCGCACGCATACCCGTCTCTCTTGGTGACTTGTGTTTTCAGCCTCTGTTAAGTAAGTAATATTTTACTTTCTCCCGTGTTCACTCCTCTACTTTGCCACACATGTGATTTCCTTTTTTTTTGCCAGCCACTTTAAAATGAAGCTTTCTGTCCTTTAGACCTGTTCATCTGATTTTAAATATTCTGCACTACTTTTGCCCTCTCTCTTCCAGTGGATACGGAAGCGCGCCTCTGCATGTGGCCGTCAGAAACCATGAGCACGCTCGAAAAAATGGCCTCAGACACTTGCCTCAGTGGAGCACCTGCAGGCCTCCAGGCAGCCCTTCAAATATCCCAGCACTCAAATTGCTGCTAAAACTTTGTACCGCTGCCCTGTTAATCTGCGTAGGGGAGCTAAAACCGGTAAATGAAAACTTTATTTCTTTTGCATTTTTCTTTCCAAATTTCCATGATAAGCTGATCGGCTACCTCTTTATTTGCATTATTTACGGCCTGTGAGCTTGGCTTATCACACAGTGGTTATCCATGAATGTCTACTCAGTTCATTTTGTCACTCTCAGTCACTCCAGGATTGGTTGCTGTCTTACATCCGGTAGTATTAAGTTTGGTTGTGTAGATTAAGTAGATGTGTACTATCCACGACTTTTTGTTGCTTGACAAGAGACTGAGAGTGCTGTAGTACCCATTCCTTCCCATGTTTGTCTGTCCATTAGATGGTAGATGGCCTTGCAGAGTGAAAGTTACAACATTAGAACAATCTAATGGAGGAGAACAGGCCATTTAACCCAACAAAGCTAACCAGTCCTATCCACTTAATTCTTCTAAAAAACAAGTCAAGCTTTAAAAATCTAACTAAGTCTAACTGTCTACCACACAGCTATCTTATTCCAAGTGTCTGCGGTTCTCTGTGTAAAGGAAAACTTCCTAATGTTTGTGTGAAATTTACTCCTAACAAGTTTCCAACTGTGTCCCCGTGATCTTGACGAACTTTATAATTTTAAACACTTCAATCATGTCGCCTCTTAATCTTCTTTTGCTTAAACTGAAAAGGCTCAGCTCTTTAATCTTTCCTCATAATTCATCCCCTGTTGCCCTGGAATGAGCCTAGTTCCTCTTCTCTGGACCTTTTCTAGTGCTGATATGACCTTTTTGTAGCCTGGGGACCAAAACTGCACACTGTACACCAGATGAGGCCTCAACAGTGTATTATAAAACTCAAGTATAACCTCCTTGGACTTGTACTCCACACATCAGGGTGCTATTTAACCTAACATTCTGTCAGCCTTCTTAATGGCTTCTTAACACTGTATGGAAGTTGATAGCGTACAGTTGACTACAACTCCTAAACCCTCTAATAAGTTGTACTCTTGATTGTCAGACTTTCCATTGTGTATTCAGTTGTAACATTTTAACTTCCTATGTGTAAAACTTTACATTTACTGACATTAAACCTAAATCTCAATGTCTGCAGGGAGTTTTTATTCCCTAACCAGGCTATGTTTGGATATTTAAGTTTCCTTTTACTAGTGAAGCATGTACTGGGCAGGCTGCCTGATGACTCCAAATTAGCTCCTCTAAAACAGTTGTTTCCAAATTCAATTTCAGGGTACCCTGTGGCTGCAGAGTTTTGTTCCCATCACTCTCACATTCAGTCAGTCATTATCCAACCGGCTATATCCTAACACAGGGTCACAGGGTCTGCTGGAGCCAATCCCAGCCAGCACAGGGCGCAAGGCAGAAAGAAATCCCTGGGCACATTCAGTGAGTCATTTAACTCCTAATTAATCTTATTGTTGAACTAGCTAGTTGTTTTTATCTCTTATTTTGCAGTAGTAAGATTTACATTAGTACAGAAAATATTTGTGTATGTTTCAAATGCATTTTATTTCGTCATCATTGTCTGAAAGGTCAAGTGGCCTATCCATTATTTACACCAGTGGTTTCAAACATTTTGTGTAGTGGGCCATTTTTTTATTATGGGGGGGGGGTCTCCAATGGAGTTTTCATAGGGGTGGTCTGTCAAGGAGTTTCAAATGGCACACATGTGGGGGGAGGGTTTCCCGTAATATGCAAGTGGCAGAGAGGGGGTTCGGGGGGACGGTTTCCTTGGAGTTTCCAGTGGCTTGTGAATGGGTGGGCCTAAAAATCATTTAACCAGACATGTTAACTGTGTTTCCTTTTGATGTAAAATCGGAAGTAGTAAGCCAAACAGTGAAATATCTTAGGCACCGCTTCACGGACTGGCAGTCAGCAATAACAGTGTTATCTTCCTTTCAGCTTTTAGCAAAGCCATACCAAAACTCGCAGCCACTGCTTGTGACACTAACTCACTTTACACACTCTTGCTAAGAATGCATTCCTTGAGCTGTACTGACCTCTCTTCTTCCATTTCACACCTCACTTTAGAAGGAAAATGTGATGATGTCTCATTTTGTATTGTCCTGGACACTTCCCGGTCTTCACTCATTTGTCCATGAGGCATTGCTGCTGTTCAAGTAGCCTGTAAATCATTTGTTCTGCATCTTTCATTTACATGAAGTCTATTCCCAGCGCATAGCTACACTTTTAATACCCTGAAATCAGGTCATAAATCTTGGTCAGGGCATAGTCAACGGTATTCTCCTAATACAGTGTTTCCCAACCTCGGTCCAAGGGACCCATTGTGACTGCAGGTTTTTGTTCCAACCAGATTTCTAATCAGTGACAACACCTGATAACTTTGATCTCCTTTAATTAGCTGGTATTTATTTTTCTTTTATTCTACATTCAGAAAAGCACAGCAGCATGATTTTTACATTCACTGTCTGACATTTAGAAATATTTCTGCTTTTGCTATAGATTTAAATGCTTAACTCTCTTTTGTTGATTTCAGTATATTTTACCTTTTCTCTGTGCAGTTTTCCCCCTTATTAATGACAATTAAAAATGAGCAGAGCAGACCCCCTCGGGCAAACAACACTGAATCATGAAAGGCAAAGCTACTTTAGCATCAGACTCACTAATTAGTAAATAATAGATTAATTAAACAATTAGAACACCTAGAAAAGTAGAATGAAATTCAAGATGAAAATATTGTTAAAAAGAAAAAATACATTATTCCCATATAACTGCTTGGTACATTTTAATATATATATTTATTTATTTTTACCAAACTTGGTTTTCTAATTTCTATATTGTTCATATTGTTTCTATATTGTTCACAGAACTTGGGAAATAACACATCACTTAATTAGCCCAGGAGTCGAATTAAAAACAGAAGCTGGTTGGAACAAAAACCGGCAGCCACAGTGTGCCCCCTGGACTGAGGTTGGGAAACACTGCCCTAATCAAATAAGGTAGCTGTACAAATGTTGACAAAGATTGGTACAACGGTGTAGACTTGTATACTGTACGTATATGCAAATAAAGAGATTTTTTAGAGCTTAATATATATTAGATTATATGGGAGTTTTTGTCTGGTTTTCAAGATGATGGCCAAAGACAGACAGCTGTGGATGAACTTTGTTGCAGCCCAACACACCAAAGGAAGTAAAGGGCAGTAAGTAAGTAAGTATAATGTAGTTTTCATTTCTTAACTCTCTTTTTTTCATTTTCCTATTCATTTACCTTCTTTCTGTGGAATTTGTTCCCTTCATTGTATCCAAATGATAACATTTAACAATAAATGAAGCAGACACCAGGACAAACAACACAGAATGATGAAAGGGTTGCACAGTAGAAATTTCAAAACTGAGCTTTCTAAATTTCATTGGAAAGTAGCATTTATTTATGTTACATGGAGATATTTTGGTGTTTTTTAATCTTGGTTTCTAAGATTATATCATCCTGCAGATTTTGGTTTTTTTTTTCTCCAGCCCGCTGGAGTTTTGTTTTTTGCTTTTTCTGTCCTCCTGGCCATCAGACCTTACTTTATTGTTTGTTACTTAGTATTGCCTAATCTTAGTTTTAAATTTTTCTTTTTTGTTTCATCATCTTGTAAAGCACTTTGAGCTACATCATTTGTATGAAAACGTGCTATAGAAATAAATGCTGTTATTGTTGTTGTTGTTAAAACCATCAGTTAAGGAAGAGGTAACTCCATTGAAGTTTTTCAATTTCATTCTCACAGTCCTGGGGCTTCATGTATAAATGGTGTGTGCATACAAACGTTTCCACGTTCAAATCGTGATGTATAAAACCTAAACTTGACGTAAAGCCACGCAAATTTCCATGGCAGCTCATACCCTGGCGTATATAAGTTCTGCGCTCGGTTTTGCAGACTGGCAGCACCCAGTGTCAAAGCAATGCTACTGTTCCAGTGTGGTTACCCTTTCTTTTTTAGATCCACATCCCTGACACGGCTTTATCATATACACTGAAACTAACTGCATATTGTTTATTAGTTTAAGGCATCTGACTGTAATTAACTTGTAGCAATATAATGGTCCATGGAATGGCCAAACTAATCCAAATACCATAGCTGCTTTATGTCACTGCACCTTCGTCTTCTTCTTCTTTCAGCTGCTCTTGTTAGGAGTTGCCAAAGCGGACCATCTTTTTCCATATTACTCTCATTGCACCACTCAGAGTATTAATATCACTGTATCTGAGTGGGGTATCACAGCTGTACAGCAGCTGATCGGAAAGAGAATTATCTTTATACAGCATCAAGCACACGCTGCCTCAGCCATGCTGTCTATTAAACTGCTCTTCAGAGCCTTTCCTCATGGTTCAGAAACAGTTTCATCCCAAAAACTATAAACGCACTCAATCAGTCCATCAAATGCTCCTTGAGGAACTGTTGAGTACAATTACCTCACTATACAGTTATAATATTGCACAACCTGACCACTTTATAAAGTGCGTATTTACACATGATGGCAATATCATTTTTAAGATGAAATGCAGCAAAATATGTTTATCATATTATACAGATAAAATTTTAACTTAATTTAAATAATCTATATTGTTAATAAATAAACATGTGAGGATTGGTTCCTGCCTTGTGCCCTGTGTTGGCTGGGATTGGCTCCAGCAGACCCCCGTGACCTTGTGTTCGGATTCAGCAGGTTGGAAAATGGTTGGATGGATGGACACAGTGCCACAACGCTAGCAAGGAGCTGGCGCTCCGTTCACGGATTGTTCCTGCCTCGCGCTGTATTCTTGTTTGGACTGGTGAGACACTGGATGGATAGAATAATTAAACATGTACTACGAAGATATTTCAATGTTCCTTAAAAGTTTTGAAAAACAATGGCTTAACATCTATTACAGAGTTGATTGTGTGGCAATTGGGTATTTGGAGAAAGAAAAGTAAGGACAGGAATTGGAGGTTAGTACATTTGAAAGACAGTACTGCTACAATAAACGATATCATCGAAGGTCGCGCATGGCGCAGCAAGCATCCTGCGTGAGGCATGAACAATCACTGCGCCACCGTGTTCCCATGTTTAATAACATGCTTTAACTCCTATCATCATGAAAATGATATCAAGTATACATCTCAATATTTTAATTATTCAGAGAGCTGTAATATCACAAATGTAATGGATTCTGTGTCCTGTCGGAGGAAGACAAAGCCTGTTTAAGAAGCACATAGTGATTAACACACATAGAGCACATAGTAGATCAAATACAAAACAAAGCATTTAACATGCTACTTTAGTTACGATGGGATTTGAGAAACTAGTAAATGAAACGATTTAAAGATAAATTTAAAATAAACTATGTGATTAAAGTGGAAATTTTGAGATTAAAGTTGACATTTTGTGCTATTTTCCCCACTGTGTGCCTATTTTTTTTTCCTCTGTACCCTAATAAGCTTTCATATGACACTCAGACGGTGGGCTACGACTTGCCTTTTCACGGTGACTTTATAATATGGCAACTTCTTTTTTATTTCGGGCACTGTGCAACTTTGTGAACTTGACCTTCTCCGATATGCTATGTCATTTGATCAACTTACTTTTGTTGTTTATACCACTGTTTAAACCAACAAATAGTACATTTTTCCTTGCCTCCAGTTAGTATTCGCTGAAATTCTTCTATTTCCCCCTGTGCTTTTGCCATTGCCTTTTCACAGAATGCTTAGCTTAAGGGCTATTTATATTGATTTGCATATACAAAGAGGCGTAACTGGTAGGAGACGGGGTTGGACAGCAGGTGGGTGCACTAGCGTTACTTTTCACAGTGACTGGGATTTATGTAGCGGAAGAACGTGGAAGTTGGTGTTCGCACAGATTTATGCATCTGGATTTTTTTGTGCGTAAGCACATTTCCGCTTTAGTCCATATGCCATGTAATAGTGTGAATTCTTCGCACAGCGTTATGCATGAGACCCCTGGTCAGGACCTTGGGACTCAAGACAGCAGCCTGCCGTATCCTGATTCATAAGGCAGACCACAGACTGCCACCTCTTTTGATCACCACAGCTTTCCTCCCACCAGGCGGACCAATCGGGGAAGGCCCACATAATAAGCACAAACCAATCAGAGTGCAGTTAAGAGTTTCTGTTTTCGCCTGTCCACATTACAGGCTGTGTTGTAGGAAGTAAATGACTCTAGAGAGTGTTTTCAAAAGTTTACATTTTCGGCAGTTGAAAACGCTGGGGTAGTGTGGATGACAATAGTATGATATTTTTTCTAAACCTGTATCTCTCAAAGAAATACAGAAAAAGTCAAGAGGTCTCTCCTAACATTTTAAAACAAACAACTTGTAATCTGAGCTCCCTCCTCACCTGCATTTTCAAGAAGTGGTGGCACCATGGCTGATCCTGAAAGGGCCTTGAGAACAAACTGACTTTTTATATATTGGATCCAAATGCAAGCATCTGTATGCAGTTCAACAGAGTGAGTACCAGACCACAACTGCCAGTTTTTATAATGTGTTTCTATTATGCTAGCAGATACACAATTACAAAACATTTTTCCTTTTTACCTTCTTACTAGTTAAAAAGAAAACAATAAAGACTATTGAAAAGAACAATAAAGATGTTGTTAGCAATAAATTATTGAGCTGTGCAATGGAATCTGCTTAACAGAAATACTCCATGAATATGTATGAATAAATACTTTACTTGTCATTAGCCAATATGCACATACACATAGTGTCAGGACATATGAGAAGGGGCTTAATTTGTAATCTTTATTTGTAATGGTGGTCTAAAAGCTCCACAAATTACATGACATCCTGCTTCGGTAAGACTTTCAAGTAAAGTAACAAAGATTTAGGGATCTTAGAAAGTCTTGAGGTACAGCATTATGTTTACCTTGCACATTAAATTATTAATTCCATTGCTACTTATTAAGACTTTAAGACTTAGAATTGTTCCTTTCAAAAACTGCCAAGTTTAGCTTCATGGAACACACATTTTTAAATGACCATTTTAAGCATTTTCTTGCCTCTGATTGACAAAAAATAAAGATGTTTTGTATTGTTTTATATTATGTTAATCCTCTAAATCTGTAAGGTTAATCCCTATATATCTTTGAAAAATACCCTATTTTGAGGAATTTATGTTGAATTAAGAAAATCCAAGCACATCCGTCCAGTTTTGATGTCACTACATTGGTTACCCATGCCATTTAGAATCGACTTTAAAATTCTGCTTATGGTTTACAAAGCCTCAAATAATCTTGCACGATCCTATATTTCAGAATGTCTCTCACTTTACATTCCAAATCGTAACCTTAGATCTTCAAATGAGTGTCTGGTTATTATCCCAAGAGCTACACTTAAAAGAAGTGGTGAGGCAGCCTTCTGCTGTTATGCACCTAAAATCTGGAATAGCTTATCGATAGAAATTTGCAGAGATAATATGGTGGATCACTTTAAAAAACTGCTAAAAACTCATTACTTTAATATGGCGTCCTCATAGTTTCCTTTTAGTGTAACCCTGATATTCTGTATATGCATTTAATTATCTGTTTTAATCATGTCTCCAAAATCAGTACTAACCCCTACTTTCTCTACTGTTCTCTTTCCGGTTTTCTGTGGTGGCGATCTGCGCCTACACCACCTGTTCAGGGCACCATGCTGTCCCTAAATTGGTGGATTGAAGGCCAAATATCCACATGACCATCATCAGCAAGTTCTTCCACATGAAGCCTGAAAACCATGAGGACTGATTCGAGATCATTGATGTTAGGTAGAATGCCTGGAGGGGCCTAGCTGAGTGGTCTCATGAACTTGGAACCCCTGCAGATTTTGTTTTTTTTTTTTTTTCTCCAGCCATCTGAAATTTTTTAAATTTTTTTTTCTCTCCTAACTGGCCATCAGACCTTACTTTATTCTTTGGTAATTAGCATTGCCAAATTTTTATATATTTTTTTCTTTCTTCATCTTATAAAGCACTTTCAGCTACATCATTTGTACGAAAACAAGCTATAGAAATAATTGTTGTTTTTGAATATTACTTTACTCAATGAAAACTGAGGATATATGAGATGAACTGGAGGAAACTCAGATTGTCTCTCTGGCTTTTATTGTTTAACACCAATGATGCTAATTAACTTACATTTAGCATTTCTGTGTGTTGCACTTCTTTACTCTGTTCTGTGTCTTATGATACAAACTAACTGGTCAGTTGCTAGATTAAACTTTTATTTCTTGATGGATAGATATATCTTTTCTATATCTGAGAAAGACTCAAGTTCAAGTTTCCTTTCCAAAGTCAATGCCAGTAAATTTTTCTGGACCAAGTAACCTAAACAAAACGGGAACCTAAACTCTCAACCCAAAAAAGGGTCAAAACCGAGAAGTACTTTTTTCTTGTTGTCCCTTTACACACTACAGACAAGTACTCTTCACCTTCTAAACAAACAATTTTTATAAAGAACAGAATAATTTATTATTTTATTAGTTGTGCTACCCATTTGAGATGGGTTAAAAACTAAGTAATCAACAGAGACCGAAGTGTTAACGTTGGCAGTGCACCATGCAATGCATTAGCCTTTGTTATATGGCATTTGGTATGGAGATTGTAAAAGCAATATTAAAGTGTGTGATGCACCATCTGTTGGAATGACAAATACAATGCATTTTACTACTAAAAATGTTTATGATGTGTCATGATTTGGAATGACAAAGATATAGCATCCGGACAGACACACAGGCACTTACACTTTTATTAAGGTAGTAAATGGTTAATTGATGTTAGTTTTTCAAACACGAATAATCTTGTAATCCTCTTATTATACTCTTCTTATTCTTTCTTTCCTCTAGTTGTTTTTTCCATCTGCAGCCAGAGTAAAGTTGTAAGGAGGAAGCAATGCTTGCAATTTGCCTATAAATGGCATATTAAAGCATAGTAGCAGCCTTATCTACAGTACAGTAATAATTAATATATGGTGCTTTATTATATTTATTTACAAAAATGAATATCTGAACCACAGAAAAAGAACTGCTCAAATATGTGCACAAATGCAAATAGATCCTTAGACTATGCATAGTTTGCTTAATGAATTTAGTTATGTTTTTACAGTAATGTGAATGAGATATGAGACACCCAAAAAGGAGATGTTGCCTGCTGATTTTGCCATTTTCTATAAGATTTATAAGAGCTGGTAACATCACTTCAAGTGAGGCCCACTGAATCAACAGGCTAAATTAAAGGACAAATTCAGTTGTAGGACACAATCTGGTCCTCCTGGAGGTCACAGCGAAGGAGAGAATGAAGACAAAACTGAGTGCCATCATGAATGACGCTGCACATCTGACACACCAACACTGAGGACTTTCAGAAGAAGAATTATTCAGCAGAATTGTGTCATGGAATGCGATGGGGGCTCCTTTAAACCAACAGCAATATGTCTATAGAATGCCTCACTGGGACTGGGACAGTCAAATCAGAATTTTCTTTTCTTCTTTCTTTTAAATCATTCTGGTGTGTATTCAGAATATAGTGTGTGTGTGTATTTATTTATCTATTTATTTATTTGTTTATTTATTTTAATAGCTTCTGTTAAAAGCCAAATTTCTATCTATCTATGAAGAGACCAGTATAGTAGTGATTTGCAGTGATTTTTTTTAATCAACAAACATCTAAGTGAATTTGCTTTGAGATAATAAGATGAGAAGTTAAAACACTCATAAATCAATTGCACTTAGATTACTGATTTATAAGCTTCCGCAATCATGACTTAAGTTTTGCATACCATTTATCTGACATTTATCTATAATTTATCATAAAGAACTCTTGATGGGTGACTTTACTTGAATTCACTTACAGACCTCAGTAAAAGTTTCCAAATCATACTTGATTCTATGGAGTCTTACGAAAATGTAAATTGAACAAAGCACCCTAAAAACAACAATGGTTAAATCAAATTACTGCATCATTCACAGAGCTGACATTCAAAATCCAATCATCTCTCCTGTTAATTAAATAAGTTCAGGCCATTATTTAATTACCTTTGACTTGTTCCTGTCCTTGCCAATAAAAGTGCAAATAAAAACGAAAAGGCCGATGCAATAATAAAAACCTTAGCTCTAAAAGGTAAAACTGATATTTGGGGCAAGCGTGGCCTTTGCTTTGAAGCCAATGTGCTACAGATAATGCTATAAGTAAGAATAAGGTATGCTTATGAAGCAGAGGCTTCTCAAAGTAAAGGTGGAGTGAAAAGGAAATCCATATGATTTAATAATAACAGACACTCTCTTAAATTCAAATGCTGAAAATTTGAATGTAGATAAGGAACAAAAACGGACTCAGATTAAATATTAAAGCCCTGTGCTTTGCCTGGTCAAAATACTAGTGCAAATAGACAGATGAAAATTGAAATTATATCCAATTCTTAGGCATGGGTAATGTGACAAATAATAAATTGGAGCAGTCAGATGCATTTACTCCTAACACAAGTTACGATTATTTTATGGATTTCTTCACCAAAAATCTTCATGTTACTTCAGGCTGAATCAGCTAGCAGATCTAATATTGGTAGGATAAAGTGCATCTTTACAAGTGAACGCGTCTTACAATTTTTAAGTCAATGAGGAACAAAGGATTTCTTCCATTCATTTCTAAATTGAACCTAAAATCCCATTCTTGGTCCAAGCCTCAACTATTAAAGAATCAGCTACCCAATTTTCAGAAGATATACAGTACTTAATATAATTGATATATTTCTAGTTTCTGAAGACTATAAATTAGCCATTGTCTGAAAAGACCTCACACTGAGATAACACAGAATAGTGATGTGTCTACAGTAGGTGTGTTATGAAAAAGAGTCCTTCTAGAAGGGAACTGCACTAAATAACACAGAAAAGACGTCAAGGACCAGCTTGTACCATAAAGAAAAAGACATCTGAGTTCAAATTAGGGAGATGGATCTCATTGATCTTCTTCAGGCAAACTAATACAGGAGAAGGAAATTCCTAATTTTAAATCTGGTTACTTGTAGCTTGTCCAGCCACTTGTTGGAAATTCATCTAGGGTAGTGTTTCTCAAGCATTGGGTTGCAACCCAAAGTGCCGGTGGGTCACGAGTTGCTATTGTTTATATTGGAAGTGGGTTGTGGAAGGTTGTTGCTCTGCCAATCTGTCCATTTTACCCTAACACTGTAATAATCAATTTACTAATCAGGACCCTAAACTGACTGTGATGATCACATTCGATTAGCTAGGGTGGACCCCCCTACCCCCAAACTTGCTTAGTCATAAAGACACTTATATGGGAAAGAGAGAAGGTTAAGAAACCGTGATCATGAGCATGGTTCAACACAATGAATAGTAAAATGAGAATGATACACTGATCTGAAGCAACAACATCACCTTAAGGTAGTCAGCTAATGAAATCCCTGTAAATTCAGAACATAAAATATGGAACAAGGAAAGCTGGAAGGTATCATCTTGGAAATACAAAGGACAAGTTTAGGAGGAATGGGATTACTTGAGATAAAATGGAGGAAAGAGTTGAACTTCCTATGTAAAGGTGAATAAACTATATTTACAAGTAAAATTAGAGTCACAAATAACTATCAATCAGATTGAATTGCCTACATCAGCCCATAAGTGGAGATGACATTTGTAAGATGGTCAAGAAATATGAAGCAAGTCATGTAACATTAAGAGCACATTGCATACATGAAGCTAGAGAAGGTGGTGAAGAGAAATATGTCAGGCTGGAGCTTATCCCAGCTAGCATAAGGCACAAGGCAGGAACAAACCCTGGATAGGGTGAACAGACACACATTCCAGACACACACTAGGGTCAATTTATTGTCATCAGTTCACTTAACCTGCTTGTTGTATGCACTGTGGGAGGAAACCCACACCCAGAGGAAACCCACAAAGACACTGGGAGAAGATGCAAACTGCAGCGAAAGCCCCAGTCTCCTTACTGCGAGGCGGCAGCACTAACACTACATCGCCATGCCACCTCAATAAAAAAAAATGATACAATTAAAACAGCAGAAGATAAACTGATTTGGCACTGTGATTTCATAAAACTGATGGAAAGAAACAAACACTGCAAAGAATGTGTGGCAAAGGCTAAGAATGAAAAACAAATACATCACAAAAAACAAAGAAGCAAACAATGTTTAATAAGTATATACGAGGGGGAGTCAAGCTAAAGTTAGAAAATGGGATTTATTAGAAAATGGAATGATCCTTAACAAAACTGATTATGATCTCCACCTTTCTCATTACACTTGTGCCACCTGCCTGGTAGTGCCAGTGGATTCCAGCAGAATAAGAGGTTGTGTCTTCTCCTCGCAAACCACTCATGCACCGCTTTCTTCACATCGTCATCTGTCTTGAATCGATGACCACCCAAATGTTTTTTAAGCTGTCCAAAAAGGTGGAAATCACACGGTGCCAAATATGGTGAATAAGGAGGATGTGGCAATACCTCAAACTTCAATATCTCCAGACAAGCCTTGGTGTTCAAGCAGTGTGTGGCATTGTCTTGCAGGAAAAGGACCCCTTGAAACAGTAGTCCCCGCCACTTGGATCGAATAGCAGACTTCACATTGGTCTCCAGCAAGTCACAGTAACTTATACTAGTGACTGTAGTACCCCTCGGCATGTAGTGTTCGACAATAACTCAGGTGCACAAGTGGTTGCAAGGAAAAGACAAACCCTTTTATTCTGCTGAAATCCAGGCACTTCCATGCAAGTGGCGCAAGTACATTGAAAAAGGTGGAGACTCCATTGAGAAATGACATGATCAGTTTTGTTGAGGTTCGTTTAATTTTCTAATAAATCCCATTTTCTAACTTTAGCTTGACTCCCCCTCATATAAATAGAAAAGCTAAAAGAAGTTAAAAAAGGGTGCCAATCAGTAATCAGCAAGATGTAAGAGTAACTGAAGAAGCAAATTACATGTCGATACATAATGTTGTCCTGCTATGCTGAGCCGACAAGCACACGTATGTTGGCCAGATTTATATTCTTGGAGTGTCACAAATATGTAAGGTGAGCCTGCAGTCTCCTGATCCACTGATCAGTTTGGGCAATGCAAGATTAAACAGTCCACTACTGTTTTTTTTTTTTTATCTTTGACCACAAGGGTAAAGCAGAGGATAAGGAAAGTCATGGAGGCTGATGTTGATCCTAAAGTGACTCAAACTTGGCAACCACAAACATCATCGACTTTGCACAACTGAAGCACAAAACATTCTCTGACTCAGTCCTTAGACACTGCAACTTCAGCTCCACACTTACAGTGGGTATAGGAGCAGAGTCCCCGACAATGCTATTTTAGTTTTTTGGCGCGTGTGGACAAATCTTATTTTTTGACCTGCTGTTTGAAGCAATGCAAGTCAATGACATCTCTGGATGTGTTACAGATTGCGCTTTGCTATGTAACAGATGTCACTGCCACTTGTATGCAAGCAAAGGATGTGTGTGCCATTTTATACACGCTGTGGTGGCCAGATGGAGGGCATAGTATGCTGTAACATCTTTGTTTATAAGTTGTGCCAGTTTTTGACAAAATGATGGAAGAACGCAATCCTACAAAAAGGGAACATTTCAAAACTTCATTTTTGCTTGTTTCATTTTTTTGGGGAAAGGTATAGAATAAGTATGAATTGGTTGTGCACCAAGTGGTAAATTAATTGAAAAACTAGCTTGGGTCTACAGTCTTACTGGTCTTGGTTTTGAATTTTCTGCACTCCTGACCTTTATCCGGGTTCTGTTTGTTTTAAATCACCTCAATGTTGACAAAAAAGTTCTGGTTTTGGTCTTACTTTGCATTTTCAGTTAAGAAGTTTAACTATCAAACCTCTGCAAACCAAAACACAAATAACAATACTGTTCTATTTTAATTTGGTTTTTTTTCTGTAAAATTGTCAAAGTTTTAGGGCTGCTTTGTCCCTCTCTACCCTCAAACAGAAAATGGTTTCTACAATTAAATATCTGTTTAAGAGATTCAAAGATGATACATACTGTATGCCACAGAAGGTCACAGAGCTCATATGAGACCATTTTACAAATGACACCAGTAACGGCGCACTGAACGATAACATGCAGTGAATACACTTGACTTATAGTTTTCATCCTCTTTCTCTGTACGATTACCATTCGTTTACTCAGAGGTTGATGCGCTTGCTGCTTTCTTTTCTCCACCCTAGTGGTCCGCTTCTTCTCTTCTTTCGTCAGCATCTTTTTGTGTTAAAACTGATGAACTCAGTGTTTGTGTTGCAATTACTTAGTACTTTTTCTTTCATTTTTCACTTAAGCTGCCATTTAGTCTTCAATCTGCCTCAAGAATGATTTAAGATATGAAGAGGTAGGAGAAGTGATGGCGAAGGTGGTAGGGATGTGCCGCATGGCCGCCCTACTGGCCGCTTTCGAGAGTTGATTCTACAATAAAATAAAATAAAAATAAAAACAGGAATAACCTTGCAGGTCAATCATCACCCCGAAATCAGATAGTAGACGTCACGTAGTATATATGCACCAAATGTCAGTTGAATAGGTCAAACGGTTTGTGAGCTACAGGTGATTTAAAATCCTGGACAGACAAACAGACAGACTCGGTAGCGTATTATATAAGAAGATTGCATGAGTAACATTCCACGTAATTCTACAGAAGGCCATGCAAGACCAACCATATGAAGTAACGTTTCCAGTAAATATGAAAACTAGAGGATGGCCTGAAGGCTACAATTTTATTTAGCATTGACTTTTAGTTAAATGGGAGGTGTTTTATGTGCATTAATATAGAATTAAAATCCATTAATGTCTTAAAGAAGGTGTTTCAAGGTATAATTTACAATAACAGTATTTAAATAGTTTTATTATAAAACTATAGTGGATAATTTAATTCTGGCATTCTTAATCTGAGTTTTCTTCATACTTTAAATGTAGTGTCTTAATGTCGTCCATAATATTATCTTTTTGGTATTCCTACTATTTCTATTTTCAATTCAGAGAAAACGTATTTTTCCAGTGTAAATGTGCAAAGAAAGCTTTTCAGCTGTGCATTTAATGCTAACAGCTGTGTGTTATTGCCTTAAGCACTACCATAAACTGTAGAAAAGCCAAAGAACTCAAGCAACAGTTAAATTCATACGGCTACACATGCTCTTAATGGTGAAAGAGTATAATGAACTAATTGACAGTTAGGCAGCAATTTTACAGAGAGATGTACAGTGACCTAAGGGTATGGGAGAACATTCAGGCTCACAACAATTCCTAATGCACTGTTGCATCATATATTAATGCTTATGTTGGCATTAATATTGTAACTGTCCTAATGTGATGTTCAAAATGACAGCTTTCTGCACAATTTAAAAAATGGGCTTGCATCAGAATGTATTCATTTCTTTTTTTCTGTTTTGTTAAGACAGTTTTACAATGTTTATACATGTGATCACAGTTTTATATATTTATGATATGTCATTTGTTTCGAGGTGTAGAAAGACGAATGTTATGCTCAAAGAACCTGGTTAGCACTGTGAGGATTCTGTTTTTTGATTTCTCCAGTGCCTTCAGTACTATTCAGCCATCCCTGTTAAGCAGTAAGCTCAGAGATATGCAGATGGATGAGCCTGTTGTGTCCTGGATAACGGCCTGACTATCTGTCGGGCAGGCCACAGTTTGTGAGACTGTGTTTTTGATACAGACGATGTGAGCAACACTGGAGCAGCACAGAGAACAGTCCTGTCTCCTTTTCTCTTCACTCTGTACACCTTGGACTATAACTATAACACCAGGTCATGTCACTTGAAAAAATTCTAACATGATTCTGCACTTATGGGGTGCATTTATAAAGAGAATGAGACAGAGGAGAGGAGTCAGGGGGAGGACTTTGCTTCTTGGTACAAATAGAATTGTCTGCAGCAAAACATCAGCAAAGCCAAGGAACTGCTTATTGACTTTTGCCACACCAAAGAGTCTCTATGTCCAGTCACTACTCAAGGAAAGGATGTAGAGGTGGTCCAACCCTACAGATACATGGGTGGCCCAAATTAATGACAGGTTGGACAGGTCTCAGAACACATGGGAACTACATAAGAAAGGGCAGAGAAGGCTCTTCTTCTTTAGGAGACTGTGTTCATTTAATATAGGAACACATCTTCTACAACTCTGTGAAATGTACAATTAGAGTGAGGAGTACTGGATTTCCCCTTCATTGAAAAGATAACAGAGACCTGGTCGACATGTATGGGTCAAGATCAAGCATGCCAACCAACAGTGCCTGCAGAGGTGTGTCACATGTCTAAGAAAAACGATTACAGATACCAATTTCACTTTACACTAGCGGAGCATTTAGACCTCCAGTCCTTGAATAACAGGCAGTTGAAAGGAGTGAAGGCCACCAGTGTAATGATCAACTAGACTATATATCCTGAACACACAGGCCATAGGTACTGGGGGATTATCAATAGGGGCTGTCATTGAGGACAAAGATAGGAAGCTGTTGATACCATGTATGTGTTCCTCCAGTCTGTAAATAAAAGGGAATGGGAAACATAGGCAGAGGTGGTGTAATGTGGAAGTCTAAAGTGTAATTGAAGTCTAATGTGTTATTGAAAAAACAAAAACAGCATGGAAAAGAAAACAAACAAATTTAAGATGAAACTTTAAAGGAAAATCTTGGAGTACTCCACATTATAACGATGTTGGTCTTGTATAAAAATGGCGAGGAAGTATTTTTGAAATTGGGGAATGTGAATGACATTTGTCCGTGCAGGTAGTTCTCCTATTTCAAGTTGTTTTCTTTATGTAAAGGTTTGGATATAAAGGCTGGTAGAGTTAATGAATTCTTAAGCAAAGGAGCAGAGGTGTTTGTATCTTCAAACCATGAAAGTGTTTGAGGAGTGTCACGCATGCGCGATTAGGAGACCGCGGATGGATCTTAAAACTCGTTGAAGGACATTCGCGGCGGGGAATGGCGGGGTACTAACCTTGTTTCTTTGTTTTACAGAACTAAAGATACTCCGCCATAAAGACCTTGCGTACGAACACTTCCGCCCTTCCTCCGCCATCTTCAATGACGTCACCAGTCCCATCATCCATCACGACTCCTTCCCAGCATTCCTGCACTTCCGGCTCCTCCCATATAAAAATGGCCGTGACGCCGCATGAAACTTGTTTTGTTTATGTATGACCGTTATTTTTCTTTGGAAAAAAGTCTGGAGTGTCGACAATATAAGGGGCCGGAAAACCCCAAACCTTTTTGTTGCCTCCTTTTGCATCTTCTACAGGAGGTATGTATAAGATGTATATAAAATGTCTATAGGTAAGTGCCCTTACTCTGGAGAACTCTCCTGCTTGGACGTCCGATCGAATGTTAAAGAAGAACTTTCATCCTTTGGAAACTGGAAGACGTCTGTCCGCGCTTGTACTTTTTCTTCTTCACCTATGTATCTTGGATTTGTAAAGGCTTCGGTGTAACTGCTGTTTGCATTAAAGCTCTCATGGACGCAAAACATAAAGAGGTACTGAAACTGTGTACAGATGTGCTTGAAAGTTTGTGAACCGTTTAGAATTTTCTATATTTCTGTATAAATATGACCTAACACATCATCAGATTTCACTCAAGTCCTAAAAGTAGATAAAGAGAAACCAGTTAAACAAATGAGACAAAAGTATTATACTTGCTCATTTATTTATTAAGGAAAATGATCGAATATTACATATTTGTGAGTGGCAAAAGTATGTGAACCTTTGCTTTCAGTATCTGGCGTGACCCCCCTTTGCAGCAATAACTGCAACTAAACGTTGGAGTAATTTTAGCCCATTCCTCCGTACAGAACAGCTTCAACTCTGGGATGTTGGTGGGTTTCCTCACATTAACTGCTCGCTTCAGGTCCTTCTACAACATTTCGATTGGATTAAGGTCAGGACTTTGACTTGGCCATTCCAAAACATTAACTTTATTCTTCTTTAACCATTCTTTGGTAGAACGACTTGTGTGCTTAGGGTCGTTGTCTTGCTGCATGACCCACCTTCTCTTGAGATTCAGTTCATAGACAGATGTCCTGATATTTTCCTTTAGAATTCTCTGATATAATTCAGAATTCATTGTTCCATCAATAAAGGCAAGCCGTCCTGGCCCAGATGCAGCAAAACAGGCCCAAACCATGATACTACCACCACCATGTCTCACGGATGGGATAAGGTTCTTATGCTGGAATGCAGTGTTTTCCTTACTCCAAACATGCCGCTTTTCATTTTAACCAAAAAGTTCTATTTTGGTCTCCGTCCACAAAACATTCTTCCAATAGCCTTCTGGTTTTTCCACATGATCTTTAGCAAACTGCAGATGAACAGCAATGTTTTTTTTGGAGAGAAGTGGCTTTCTCCTTACAACCCTGCCATGCACACCATTGTTGTTCAGTGTTCTCCTGATGGTGGACTCATGAACATGAACATTAGCCAATGTGAGAGAGGCCTTCAGTTGCTTAGAAGTTACCCTGGGGTCCTTTGTGACCTCGCCAACTATTACACGCCTTGCTCTTGGAGTGAACTTTGTTGGTTGACCACTCCTGGGAAGGGTAACAATGGTCTTGAAGTTCCTCCATTTGTACACAGTCTGTCTGACTGTGGATTGGTGGAGTCCAAACTCTTTAGAGATGGTTTTGTAACCTTTTCCAGCCTGATGAACATCAACAACTCTTTTTCTGAGGTCCTCTGAAATCTCCTTTGTTCGTGCCATGATACACTTCCACAAACATGTTGTGAAGAGAAGACTTTGATAGATCCCTGTTCTTTAAATAACACAGGGTGCCCACTCACACCTGATTGTCATCCCATTGACTGAAAACACCTGACTCGATTTTCACCTTCAAACGAACTGCTAATCCTAGAGGTTCACATACTTTTGCCACTCACAAATATGTAATATTCGATCCTCAATAAATAAATGACCAAGTATAATATTTTTGTCTCATTTGTTTAACTGGTTTCTCTTTATCTACTTTTAGGACTTCAGTGGAAATCTGATGATGTTTTAGGCCATATTTATGCAGAAATATAGAAAATTCTAAAGGGTTCACAAACTTTCAAGCACAACTGTATGAGTTCTAAATCATTTATCCTTGCACTTCCTGTGTAAGTTCAGGTGATTTTTTGATTTGTATGCGCCGCAGTCTCTTGCCATCTCCTTGTGGCTGTTGGTCTATTGTTTTTAAGGGTCAGATGGTGTGTATGACTTTGTTTTGTGAACAGACTGTAAATTTGTTCAGGTTGCTGCGACTGTTTGTCTTGCCTGTATTTTGTGTCCTTCTGTTGATGCGCAGCATTGGCATGTGTAATGTGTTTCACTGTCACCATCAGTCGCAGTGTACATGTAGTTCATCTTCTCAGCCTAACAGTGTGTATCACTGTGTTTTTCCGTCAAAGTTTATATCTTGAAGTTAAGCCGCATCATTTCCGGAAGCAGCCTGTTCAAGGAGTTTTACGATTTGTGTTTGTGTGCCTCCATTGTTTTTGTGCCAGACATACAGCATCCTTGTAGTTTTGTATCAACTATTACTACTATTACTACTACTACTACACAGTCTTGCATTTATAGTCGAGTGATGTGTACTGCTGCACATCAAAGCCATATTTCTGGGCTTGCCATTGTCACACACATGCGCATGGGGGGCAGCTAAAGGGTCTAAATGAGAGTAATGCCACGCCAGACCAAGGGGTAGCGGAGTGCACTGACCTTTTTCTCGCTTTCCTGCAGACTGTCCACAGGAAATTCCACCTGGCCCTAGTGACGTCACTTCCATTGAAGAACCCATGACTGAAGAGACTTCCTGTTCCAGCCCTTTTGATGATGTCACGTCTGGGTCTCATTTAAATGACTTCACTTCCTTTTCTGGCCTTTAAAGCTGCCATTTTTGATTAACATAGGCAGTTCTGTTTTGGACTCTTTTCTGAGCACATCAGTACAAGCAATTAAACATTTGCAGCCAGAAAATATTATATGGGTGGCTGACCCAAACCTTTTTATGACTCTTGTGTCTGCTTTTAGTGACACCATCCATGTTGCATTTTTTTACAACATAACCTTTCACTTAAGAACAAGATCAAGCATCAAAGACCAGGGGTTCAGAAGTTTTTCATGACAGACCACCCTTAGCATTTTACAGTACATACAAATTTTACATGTATGAATTATTGTGAATTGATGATGCAAACTTTGAGTCATATTCGTGCATATATACTGTGTTTTGATTAGAAGTCCAGAACATAGCAAAATGGATTTGTGGCCTCCCAGAAAAGAACCATAAAGACAGAGCCATAACCTAATTAGTCCGCCCAAGGAGACTCATCCCAAAATTAGCTCACTTCAAAACTGTTTACTGTAGGCTTTCAGCCTACAAGTCGCCAAACAAGGTGAGATGGCAAAATAATTAGAAATGTCCCAAAATATAACAAAAGCCCCACAACAGGAGGGGTGACTGTAAACCTTAGGTGTGTGTACTAAAGGTAGTCGTTTATTAATTTTAAAAAAATGAAAACTACAAGCAAAAGCAGGGAAAAAGATGTTGTCTAAAAGGCAATCCTAAGCAAACAAGTCCCAAAACACAATTCAGAAAATGAAATCCTTAAGCAGAATCAAGAAAGATCCAAAAACCAGAAAATCCAGAAAAATGTGCAGAACTCACAAAATTCCAAGCACAATGACTGAAAATTCCTAACAATGTGAAAAACAGTCAATTAAAACAACAATAAAACACAAAATACAGAACTTTACAATAACACCCTCAAGCGATAACATGTGGGCCATTATGAGGTTATATAAGCACCTGAGTTCCAAGAGAAGAGTGCTTGATGTTGTCCTATTTAGGACTGTAATCCAGAGAATAAGAGCCACAAAGATTGATAAACACTTGCAGGAAGCTGTAATAATAAAAACAGCCAGTGACAGAGGATCTCAATTAGGTGTCATAATTTGAATGGTAACTTTAATTTTCCCTAACTGTTCCTTGGTCTTTAAAATTTTTTTGAAACATTGTCTTCAAGGTTCTCCCCGTGTCTGTGTGGGTTTCCTCCGGGTGCTCCGGTTTCCTCCCACAGTCCAAAGACATGCAGGTTAGGTGCATTGGCGATTCTAAATTGTCCATAGTGTGTGTTGGGTGTGTGGGTGTGTGTGTGTGTGTGCGCCCTGCGGTGGGTTGGCACCCTACCCAGGGTTTGTTTCCTGCCTTGCGCCCTGTGTTAGCTGGGATTGGCTCCAGCAGACTCCCGTGACCCTGTAGTTAGGATATAGCGGGTTGGATACTGGATGGCTGGATAACAAGAAGAACTAAAATGTGTAATTGAAAGACTGAAATACTGACTTATTTTTTCCACATTACTATCTAGTGAGATAAGTTACATCACCATTGTTAACGTTTATTTATAAAGCAAAAGAAGAGATTCATTTGTTACCAACACTTTAATGATTAACTGTTCTGACCCTAGAATGCTAGTGACCAACCAGGGAAACAATGGAAGGAATAAATGTCTATTTGCATGATCCATTTGTGGACAGAATAAGCTGAATCCGCTCTATCCAAATAATGAGTCCTTTAAATGTAAACCTGCAGCCCAACGGTAGATCTGACCACAGCTTATAGCCACCAGCATTCCTGTTATTGCCACCAGCAGATCTCTTATTATCTAAACCAGTAGTTCTTGCATGTATTTGAGGGTTTGTGGTTTATTATGATATTTATATTTTTCTTAATTTCTCTTTGAGTGCAAGTATTCTCTGTTTTATCTCTGTTTTCATTGATTAACTGTTTTTTTCTTTATTTTCTTTTTTTATGGTACATTTTGAAAAGCATGAGATTTTCTGAGTTTAAATATTAGTATTTTTGTCATAAAGTTAAATGCTTAACTCTCTTTTGTTGTTTTTTTTATTAATTCACCTTTTTATATTTTTTTCCCTTAAATCTGTCATAACTGTGGCAATTGAAAACAAACAGATTAGACACTGAATATTGAACTGTCACAGCTACTTTAGTGTAATACCCACAAACACCTGGAAAGCATTAAAAAATCATCATGATGATGATAAAAATTCAAAAAAGCAAGAAAAAAATACAAGTAAATAATCAACAGGTAACATAAATAAATGCTTATTTCATTCAATAACAAATTAACAACCCTAGTTTGTTACTTTTCTAGATGGACGCTAAAACATAGAAACTAGGACATAACTGCTTGCTTAACCTCCCTGCCGTTAACCCTGAGCATAACTCGGGCTCAGAATTCTATGTAAATACAATTATTCCTGAGTCAGACTCGGGGTGACATGATAGAATCTGCTTTACAGTGTTAAGCCTGAGTAACTCTTGGGACAGAATTCTTCTTCCATCTTGTGGATGAAGTAACATCATGCTGCAAAGATGCATTTCGCCTCTCTAAGATACCTTATCATCTTTTACGAGTGGATTAGAGCTTTCAGCCAAAACACCTTGATGCGTAAATTACAATATGTAAAGTCAGTTTTAGAACAAACTGTAACTGAACTTAATTAAATCAAGCAATAGTGATGACAATGTGAATTGTTTGTCAGACACTGATAAGTATAGTGAAACTGATGCATACGACACTGTACAACTGAATTGCTGAGATATTCCGATGGTTCACTGTGGCGCAAATTGCTGTGTGGCCAAAAGGCAACATGGTTGCAATATAGATGAAGGACAAGAGAGATGTTAACCCCCTAAGCATTTTTCACAATGTAGCAACTGTTGTTTGTGTCAGAGGAAGCATGGGACATCACTACGTCTTGCAGTGTGGTAGCCTACCATAATACAAGGAGCATGGTGATTGCTCAGATCAGGCATCGATATTCTACTCTGCTCAAGCAACTGAGAAAAAACGTTTCTACTGTCCTGACTGGGACGTTAGGCTATGCATTGGTCACTGACTCCTAAAAATATCACACAAAAGGATAACACCTCGGAGACTGACTACAACTACCTCTAAACCTTTTTAGTTACAAATCACTTTTAATAGAAGTATGGATAAATAAATGCAAATAAAGTAAAACCTAGTGTTAAAGAGATGAATTCACATGAGAGCTTTAATAGACGGCTTTAGCGTTTCAAAACATGAGGATTTGGGTGTTGAGATTAAGAAGAGAAAACAAGTTACATGAGGATTTTGTATTGTTGTTTTTTGATATTTGCAAAATTTAAAGCTTCCAAAAAATCTTTAATACCAGATGGGTATTCTGTTAAAGTGGTATCAGGAGAACCATTACCTTAGAAATGTTATAAAGCAATATTTAAAACTGTAACTATTATCACACAATTATATACAATCCCAAGAGCCCATAAACAAGTGTAACACTTGCATTACGTGTTAATCATCTCTTAAGCCTTTAAATGAAATGAAATGTTAAAGTCAAAATGTAAGCAGATATAATTTTAGAAATATTAACAGCTACTGTTAAAAGCCACTTTGTGAAATATAAAGCTATTGAAATCATAGAAAAAAGAAGCTTTACAATTAATACTTGTAGCTACAAAGAACAGATTATTAATCAGGCATCTTGATTATTAATCAAACAGCTATCACTGGTGGCAGGCAAGACATTACATGAATTTTCAATTTCTGCTAGAATAATTGAGATATTCAGAGGAATGCAGAATTAATGTCATATTACACAAAATGATTTTGTTTTAATATAATCAACCCTACATAAATAAAACCATTTTTAATTATTTTAAGCCATATACAGTAACAAGTCAGGATGCAAATTACTGAGGTAAAACAAGTATTATTCAAGCAGCAATATCACAATGAAAGAAGCAGGAGTAACCAGTCAGCTGATGGCCCATGGCAACGGTTCCAAGCTATTGATTAGAATGAATAAAGACAAGGAGAGTTCTACGCAAAATATCTCTAATATTAAGGGAATCTCACATTATATAAACAGAAGCAGCCTGTTTTTTCTATTTGTTTTTAAGTGGTTTTAGGGAAGGTAATAATTTAAAACATTATATTTTAATTGTCTTACACAAAATTATTACAGACATTATTACTCAGGGAAAATTAATTTTCTCTTTTGTAGCACTCTGGTGGATCATTCATTTCCACTGACATGAAAACTGAATAATAGAATATGTGTTTATTTATTCAAGATTGTAACAATCATATGTTAATAAAAACAAAAATAAAAATAAGTCAAACACTATTCAGTATATAAAAGCAATGAAAAAATGAGGCAAAAATAGTAGTTTTACCCTCAGGCTTCTGCTAAACACTGTGGGACGACTGTTAGCCAAATCACAAACAGAACCTTTTTTCTTTTCTTAAAGACGCAGGTGTCAAAACGTAAGTTTTCTCACAGCTTACTGCCACAACAATAGTGACCCTCTTACCCAGGATAATGCATAGGATACCAACACATATTAAAAGGCATAAATTATTAAATAACCAAATAGATATTAGAGATGGATAAGCAGAGAAATCAAAGGAGCAAGTAAAGAGACAAAACAACCAACCTGCAAAGTGTTAGGATTAATTTGGTGCATTGTGGGTGTATACTGTCTATTGTCTTTTATAAAATTAAATGTCTTGCATGATTATATATTGCATTAATGATGACATTATTCACTTAATTGTCACGCATGTATCAAAAGATGCTTTCTTTTGGGTAATGCAACTGTGCATGCATTAAATCTTTGATGTGGCAGTCTCCGAGGTTTATCATTTTAATTTCTTTCACTTGGAAACAAGACATTTTAAGAGAACACAACTTAAGCAAACAAATGAAAAGAAAACAGTAGGCTTCAGAAGCAGAACCACATCATTCAACCCACGAACAAGAGAGTTTTATACACAGTCCCCTTTAAAATGGTAAAATGATGTACATGATAAGGACAGCAAGTATGATAAAGATGTTGAGCACAGGCCTGGCACATTTACTTAAGGATTACATTAATGAGTTCTTGACAAGTTACGAAAAACTTCTAAACAGAAACTGATAGTGAGTATTTGATTTTTCTGGTATCAGATAACATTGAACATCACTTTCCTAATGAGTTAGAGAAGAGTGTTTTGGGATTCTTCCAGATTCTTCCAGATGCAGTGTAGGATATTACAACCCAATTTTCATAGCACACTTTTATTCTTTCCAATTTCAATTGAAATGTTGCTGATGAAGAATTAAATATTAGATATTATTATATTTTAGATACTGAATTTAGAACCAAGTCTATCCATGAGGTATTTAACAAATTTTGCCCAAAATGGTTTAAGTGTAGGACATTCCCAAAACACATGACCTAAATGAGAGGGTGGATTTTGCCTCATTTAATTTTTTCTACAAGCATCACAAGACGAAAATTTAGACACTTACCAAAATAAAATAATTTTTAACCTTTTGGGAAAACATTTGAATATTAAGTTTCCAGATATGAAGGATACCAAGGAATTAATTAATAGTACTGGCCGTGGCAATGGGTCTATCATTGAATGTTCAGACTGTTGAGTATGTATCTTTCAGTTATTTTAAAATCCTGCTGCAAAACATTTTACAAGAACTAGAGAGTACAATCACAAAACTCAGGTTCTGGTGTCTTTACACTGGCTTCCAGATAAGTTTAGGACTGATTTCCAAATCCTCCTTTTTTGTATATACAGCCTTAAATATCCAAAGCCCTGCTTATCTATCTGAACCAATCATACTCACAAACAATTATAGAACAGATTGGCATTACCAATTTTCTAATAATTTGGAACACAAGTCAGTTGCGTAAGAAGCAGCTGTCAGTTGGTCTTAACTTTATCTAAACTGTTAGTTCTTCTCAAAGTGCCCCTCAATGGAATGCAGTTTCTGAGTCTAATCTGAAAAGACTGTACACTCATAGGCAAATGGTATGCAGAGATGTCTCCATGATGCACCACCTAAACACTTGGTCAGTGAACAAAAAGCCAAAACTCAATGAATAGCAAACACGATGGACAAAACTTTGCACCAACTGACAACAAAAAGATTGTGCTCAAGAAACCACTGGCAAGACTTCTACTCCTTCCTTTATAACCCATTGCCAGCACTAGATTTGTGCTTTCAATATGCTCTCTGTGCTCTGGGCCTGGCTGTAACTTGTGTCCATAGTAGGACCCCTGTTACCTAAAGTGTGGCCGTAACAAAGGCTGGACTGTAAGAGTGGAAGACCATCTGTGACAGAGTTGAAGGAGGGTGCTGTGAGTCCAAATCTGGATAAAGTAAAGCAAGGAGCAAAAGCAAGAGGATCTGTAAGTAAGGCAGAATGTTTGTCTAGCTGAAGAAGGAAATCGAATGATCACCAACTACCCAGCAGGTGTAAATCACCACATCTCAGAGAAAGTGTGAGTTATTTAATGTGGACTTTCGCCGATTTATAAACCATGTTCATAAATTATATAGAGCTCTTCATAGTTGTGGTTATTCCAGATGGAAAGTGAAAATAACAGAAAGAGGTTGAACTATTAAACTACCGGGGTTTCAATTGAAACATTAATGAAAACAATTGTAGTATTGAAGAGTGTTATATAAAACAATCGTCATTTGGCTAAGGAAAAGGGGGTATATAAAATAAAAGTTGCCTAATTGCACCCATTCACCCATTTCAGTATTTTGTGTATACTGCAGTGTTTTTCAACAAGTGTGCTGTGGCACAGTAGTACACCGTGAGAGCTACCCAGGTGTGCCATGGAAATAATAGTGCAGCACAATCGTGTCTGACCCAGAGAGGGACAAGCACCGCAGGACGCCAAGACCTGTCTAAGGAGGATAGGTCTACCTGAAGAAGCTGGCATTGCTATGTTGCAGATACAGCACTTTGAGCACTTCAGACGTGTCTCCATTCATTTGTGAATTTGTGGTCTATTCATTTGACACCATGTAAGTTAATGTAAAAAAACGCATAAACAATTAAGAAAGAACCCATTTATAACAGAGCTTTTACACCAAGTGCCATACAGTGGAACCTCGGGTCACGACCGTAATTCGTTCCAAAACTCTGGTCGTAACCCGATTTGCTTGTGACCCGAAGTAATTTCCCCCATAGGATTGTATGTAAATACAATTAATCCATTCCAGACCGTATGAACTGTATGTAAATATATTTTTTTAAAGATTTTTAAGCACAAATATAGTTAATAATACCACAGAATGCACAGCGCAATAGTAAACTAAATGTAAAAACATTGAATAACACTGATAAAACCTTGAACAACAGAGAAAACTAACACTGCAAGAGTTTGAGCTATAGCGCCATGAACTGCTCGCTCAAAACACTTTTTTTAATGAGTTTTAAGCACAGGAGAAAAATGAACATTTGAAAAATCCATAATTTAATAAACCACCAAGAAAAGTAACATTGCAACAATGCATGCTGCAAACCGATCTCTGTAAATAGAAGTGAAGTGGAGGTTAAAATCCAATAGAAAAAATTATTGATTAAATACAACGAGGTTAAAACAATGCTGGAATCTGTGTCTTTAAAAACAAGCCTGGTGCATTCTTTAACTGCCTTCTCTCTCTCACTCGCGTGTGTCTGTGTGTGTCTCTCGCGTGTGTCTGTGTGTGTCGCTCTCTCTTGCTCTCTCTCTCGCTGCACAGGGAATGCACAGGGAGAGACTAAACACGTGAGGAAATCATCGGTGCGCACAAACCGAAAGGGAAACTGGCTAGTTCGTATACCGAGTGTGTGGTCGTGAACAGATCCAAAACTTTGGCAAACGTTTTGGTCAAAACCATACTTTATTGACTATTATTTATTTATTATTCATTATATATTTATTTTTCATTATTTATTTATTTTTAAAAGCCTGTTGTGACACAACATAGGCTTTTAAAGACAGCAACATTAACCATTCCAATTAAAAAGTTATGAAAGCACTACAGAGAGAACAATAGAACTAACTAACCACTGAGCCCTCACACTACTATAAATTATCAATCAAAACAGATGGTGGAGCAGACGCTGGAAACGACAATGTGACTATGAAATCACAGGCTTGTGTAATGTTTCAGATGTGAAACAATAGCAATATGCACAGAGACCTTGGTAAGGCCATCCTATAACAGTCTTAGTCAACCAATAGACAATAGTCAGTCAGTCATCGTCCAACCCGCTATATCCTAACACAGGGTCACGGCGGTCTGCTGGAACCAATCCCAGCCAGCAAGGCAGGAACATCTCCCAGGTAGGGCGCCACCACAGGACACACCCACACACCAAGCACCAAGCACACACTAGGGACAATTTAGAATCTCCAATGCACCTAATCTGCATGTGTTTGGACTGTGGGAGGAAACCGGAGCACCCAGAGGAAACCCTCGCGGACACGAATAGAACATGCAAACTCTACGCAGGGAGAACCCAGGAAGTGAACCCAGGTCTCCTTACAGCGAGGCAGCAGCGCTACCACTGTGCCACCTTGCCGCCCATAGGCAATAGTATAAGGAAAAACTAATAAGAACTTATTTCTTGGAAAGCAATTGCCTAATAATATAATGAAATTTGTGACACTGAAGCCTGTTTCTTTTGGTGCTTTGCACATAACATATTGATGACATAATGGAGCATGTAACAGGTTTTCAAAAACCATAGTTTAGGTATAAAAGTAATAAGTAGGTGGAGGTCATTTCTCCTATCTTTGTGAAAAAAATGGAACATTCTGCCACTGTTCAAAACATCAATAAAAACTGAATATGAGGGGAAGAGTTTTAAGTCAAACCAAGATGCATAAGATTTTATTTGAACTTCTTGTAAAGATATGCAATACAGAACCCACGCATCACTATAAAGAACCTAAAGAAAGAGTGAGCAAGGACTGTATGAGATGACTGGGCAGTAGTGACGTGTATTTTGGGAAAACTGAAAGGCAAAGCAATACTTTGAAATATTTTGTATAGCCAGTCTGCTTGCCGCATTGTACAGCTTTTGATTCCCCTGGGAATCAACCTTGAGTTTGTGCAATAAGTTTTCCTGTGTTTAATGAAACTTTAAAGGTGTTAGCTTAATATGGACAAAAAAGGGAAAGATAGTGACTGCCTTTTATTAAGACTTTTTCAAGAAAACCTTCAGTACATTTTCAGTTCAATTTTTAGTTTAGTTCAGTTACAAGGTGCTTGGTTACAAGAATGGAGTGTTTACTTCATTAGTTGCCTTTCTGACACTTTGAAAAGAGTGACAGACTCTTAAATGGACTTGCTAGTATCTACTTAACTGCAACTTGCTAGTATCTACTTAACTGCTAGACACTTTTCAAGGAGCTCTGTGTCTACCCAGAAATCTTTCTTCTCATTTTTTGATTAAGGATATATTATCAGTAACTAAGGAACTGGACCATCCAGGACTGAATGAAGACTGCATGAGCCCGCCCAAGTCGTACTGTATATATTTTGTATTGCTTATGTTTTCTGTTATTGGTTATATTGCAGATAAATATACTTTTTAAGCAAAAGCTTGAGCTGAATGTGTCTGTCCGATAATTGATTATTAGCTGAGAGGCTAAGAATGATCATTCTTTCACTAACTGCTGTCCCTTTAGGCCACAAAGGACACTTTGTGAAGTCATCAACTGTTGGTAATCTGGGTTGACATAAAGGATTCAAAGTAAAAGGCAGTTCCTGTCTGAGAGCAGCCAGTTGATGAAGGTCCCTAGGGTTGAATGTGTGGGATACAATGTGGACAGGGAGACACGTAATTGGTTACAGATAATAGTTACATAGCTAGCTTTGACATTTCTTTATAACCCCATTAAGAAAAGAACCTAAGAGGTTATTCGATACATTTCATGATAGGTGCATGTTACTGGTGATCTAATAGCATGACAAAACAACCCTGCATAAATAATTTACTATGTACAGCAATAAATTGTTCAATGAAAAATAGAAAAAAAAACATTTTCTCAAATGAAAAAAACATGGTCATGCATGACATTAAAAGAACTGTGTCTCTGTATACTGTATATATGTATACGTAAATTCAGTATGTGTATATATATATATACTGTATAAATATATAAATATATATACACATACACATCTATCAATGCAATAATCTCCATTCAGTTGTATGATGAACTTAATTCCCAACACTTTTAAATTATTGAGGCCATATTAGTAATTTATGGTGGGTTACAGTTGTACATGTTGTGGGCCACATGCATCCTGTGGGCCGTGTAATGAAGGCCAGTAGTTTAAGAAGTGAACAGAATAACAAATAATCTGTCAGCTATTTTGCATTTGCATTAAGCAGGAAAAATTAATTTGTTGTTCCCCAAATTCAGTTTACATGTAGTGTGAAATTATACATCAAACCCTCACTAGAATTTTTTTTTTCTGGCCTCTGACCAAAGCCTACAGAAGTTCTCATGATTTTGTCAATCAGCCATTTGATGAGTAGTCAAATGAAAGAAAAAAATTTCATCCTGAAGCTTTAATGCAGTTTTGCTCACATAAAACTGCGTCAATAAAGCCTTTCCTCTTAAGAAAATGCCTGGAGTTGATACTGTGTAAACATTTACAAGCAACAGTAATGACAGGTTTTGATTTTATTATTACTATAATTTATTTTTCAGACACCTTTACTTGAGTTGAGTTACAAGAACAAAAACATTTATGCATTTAATATATTTCAGAGATTGGACAGGCGGTGAAGTATTAACAGGAGACTGACTCATAATTGTAAGCAGAGTATAGGGCAAGACACCAGACTAGTAACATATCAACATTAGCAAAATAGCATTATGATCATTATTTTAATATATGTTGTAAGGTGTCATGAGAACAGTGTGATGGTATTATAAAAATATGTAATTAGAAAAAAAAAATAATATTTTAGAATTCAAAATCTCAAAAACTGATTGGTCAGCTAACCTGGGGGAGTACTGGAGGGCTGAGATGAAAGGCCTGGAATGGAAGGGATAGGTAACATTTATGACACCCCTAACCACTCCAGGAGGAAAGCCTGGGCTAGAATGGGGGCTAGAAGTCTAAGTTGTGACTGAATAGGATTGATATGAAATAGGTTGTCAGCTTATCCTATTGGTCCAGGAAGTTCATCAAGGAAGCCAGACTAAGATAAAGACAGGTAACAAAGAAGCTCAGTCTCTCTGTCATTTTTCCATCCATTGGGGAGGAGACAACCACCTGTTTTGGTGGCCATTTTCAGACAGGCCATGCCACCTACTCAGACAGTATGCTAGATCAAGGATGAGGCAGCAACAAAACATAAGACTGTGCTACCTGGCAGTCTAAGCAAGAAGAACTGACTATTACCCAGGCTGTATTGTTATTTTACAAACACTCACATTTGCATTCTGCTTTCTTATAAATTGGACATGTTATCTAGTTGACTGGGGTAACAGATGTAAAATAAAAGGGAAGCAGCATGGCCTTTTTTGTGACAGTATGTGGCGGTATGGTGTAGCAGCAACTCAGTTGGAGCAACAAATCATGGCATTCACTACATAATAATTAAAGCCGTAATCAATTGTGTGCCGTCCAAATTTGTAAATTTTACCCATCAATGTGTATTCTACTGTACATTAACTGGTTCCAGTATGTACTACATTCATCCATATTAGGGACTTATGTAGAAAGCTACAGTTATCCGAAAGAGACAAGATTCATAGCTTCCATCAGTACCGCATCGAAAAACAGTCTGAAAAACTGCAGCCTCTACTGCACGCTCTTAGTTGTATTCCAGTTTCACTAAGTGAGTGTGAACATAGGTTTTTGCAAATTGTTACCATTGTCTCCAATGAGAGCCTCGATACTGACAAGCACCATCTCCACAGTTATCTTTATACAATTGGTTGACCCTCCACTCTCACGCTTCAATCCTGAAAGAGACGTTAATTTATGGCTGTTACGAAGGCCAACAATCAGTCATTGACATTTAAAGCAAAGAATGAATTTGGAACACTGCATTTGAGAAAAACATGCAAAAAGTTTGGAATTTTCTTTAAAACTCATTCAAATTAGGCATTGATTGCTTTGTGGGACTACATAACTTTTTTGAAGAATATAGAGCATGTTATTAACTTATGGTTAAAATGCCTTGATTTTGAAAATTCTGTATTTGTAATTTGAAAATGTCAATTGTCAAGGACACAATTATTCAGTACAGTGCACTTGATGATTTAAACATTATGTTTACCAAATAAACAAAACATAAACATTTACAGTCCCTCAAATTTGATCCAAACGCAATGTATGTGTACTGCTATATTTTGTTTACAAAATAAGCACTAAGAGCAGTCAATCCTAACGTGATAAGAGTATGAGATTTGAAGCATTCTGTTAAGTCTATAAAATAAAAGGTATAAAGGGTAATAGGATCATTCTGGTACCCTAACCCTACAAAACATACGAGTTCTGCAATAACTATTAAGATGTTAAGATACTGCTAAGATATATCAGTAACAGTCAAAAAATAAATTATGAAAGGTAGTATTCGTATCAGTACAGAGCAGAAGGCAGGAACCTATCGTTGAATGTGACCCCATTATATATGAGGCTACACTCCTGCACACTCAACACCAGTTAGCATGTCTTTCAATTATGGTAGACAGCCGAGGTTCACAGAGGAAACCAAACACGAGGAGAAGATGCAAATTAAACAGAAAAGGCACCCCAGCTGGGAATCAGGTCACATTCAAAGCATTTTGAGAAAGACAAGTCTAAATAAAGAAAGAAATTGATATTTTTATAATGGAACACTAGTGGTATTGTGTTCTGGGTATGTAAGATGTCCGAGGTCCATAGTGAGTTTATGAATATAATACAACAGAGACTGGGGATACGAATTTGGATCTTGATTTGTTTGGAGCCAATGGATTCCGCTCCTCTTAAAAGGTCAGGTTGGTATGGAGGTGAGTAAGAGGTATTGGTTGGAAAACTGCTAAGGGGTCAGCTCCAGGATGCACTTTCTTCATCTTACAGTCCAGGTGAATCTACAGATGGTCCACTCGGCTAAATAAAGTGAACTAATTGTTGTGGTTTAGTGCTAACAGCTTTAAGGTGTTAATTTATTATTTTACACTCAGTCTGCAAATAGTCTGGGATTCAGGCAATGCCAAACAGGGAACAGTGAATAAGATGGACAACATTTAGGAAATGTGCAGATAGAACAATGGCTGTCTGTTGGGCCAGCTAATATTGCCTGCCTGTCTAGGGCCGGCTCATACTTATTTGTTTTATGATGTTTCTCAGCATGATGATTTTAAGACTATGTCACTAAAGAAAAAACAACAGGAGCTGAGATGATGTCATGGAGGATCACCAATAAAGGTAACTGAATCCAAACTGCTCCATCTAATAGAAAGCAAAAGCAAAAAATGGCCTCAAGATCCTAAACTGGATTAAGCAAGTCAGAAATGGGAAAGACTGGTGTTGAAGCTTGTTTTTTATTTGTTTCATGGTGTGCTTACCCTGCTTCTATATTTAAATCAAAACCTACAGTCTATAAATATAGTCAGTAAATATTTGTGTACAGTTTGACCTGAATATTTTTAATTGGGTCATGGCTGTTAGGAACAGCTGCCTTAGTGTGTTTGTTGATGCATTTTATGGTTATTGTTAATTCTCAACAAATTCAACTTGGTTTGTAAAAAGCATTGGATACTTAATGTGGAGGCCACTATAAAATAATTGCTGATTAATTCTTTACATGTTAATGCTGTTTAACTAGTCTTATCATTGAATCTATTTTCATAACTTTCTATTTCAGCTGAAGAATGTGGGGGACTGAAGCCTATCTTGGCATCACTGGTTGTAAGACATTATGATGGATGCATTATGGCTGCCGTTTTAGTTTGCACCTTTGACTTGCTGTGTGCAACTCCCTTAATCTGATTATAATCAAAATGTATATAAAACCCTCTAATGAATAAATAATGTAAATTGCCTAGAAAGAGTATTCACACCCTTGCAAGTTTTCACACTTTAATGTTATACAACAGTGAATCAGAGTGGATTTAATTCGGCATTTTTGACACAACAGAAAAGACTCTTTAATGTCAATGTGAAAACAGATCTGTGCAAAGAGGGCTAAATTAATTAGAAATATAAAACAGAAAATAATTTATTGCATAAGTATTTACCCCCATGAAGTCAGTATTTGAGCCTGTGTGAATAGCCTCTATCAGCTTTGTACATTTAGAAACCCTTCTCCTTTACCAAACTTCTTAGACTATGTCAGGGTACATGGGGACCATGAGTGAACAGCAATTGGATTAAGATCTGGACTCTGACGCAGCCACTCCAGGACAGTAGCATTGTTATTTTGAAGCCAATCCTGTGTAGCTTTGGCTTTATACTTGGATTAGTTGTCAGGCTATAAAACAAATCTCTCAAGGTTCAGGTTTCATCCCTGCATTTTACTTCGTTCATTTCCCCTCACAAGCCTTCCCGAGTAAGCTGTAGAAAAACATTCCCACATGATGCTGCTTCCATCATGCTTCATGGTTGGGATGATACGTATTTAATAATTTGCGGCAAGGCACAGCATTTAATGTGATTGTTAAAAACCTCAACTTTGGTTTATCAGACAACAGAGCCTTCTCACAACTGTCTTCGGAGTATACCTGTAATCTGTGCCTTTTACAAACTATGTGCTTGTTGTTAAAGGTGCCTCACTTTGCCATTATCCCATAAAGTTGTGACTGGCGAAGCACCCGGGCAACAGTTGTTGTCTGCACAGTCTTTCCAATCTTATTCAACGAAGCCTGTAACTCCTTCAGAGTTCTCAGAGATCTCTTGTTGGCCTCACTAGTATTCTTCTTGCATAACCACTCCGTACTTTTTTGTAAATGGCCTGCTGTAGGATGAATTACAGCTGTGCCATACTTTCTCCATTTCTTCATGTTTGATTTAACTGGATATGCAGTGACTTGGATATTTTCTTGTCTCTATCCCCTGACCTGTGCTTTTCATTTAGCTTTTCAGAGAGTTGTTTGGTTTGTTCTTTTGTCTTCATTGTGCAGGTTAAGCCACCATACTAACTCGCAACAAGTTGGGCCTTCCAGGCCCCGGCGCATTTATATTGCAATCTATAGAACCTCGACAGATGGTCTCCATTGAACTAGTTTGTGACTTCTAAAACCAATTAGCTATACCAGTGATAAGGGAAGTGTGTCATAATAGAGGATGTGGATATGTATGTGATTAATTATTTTGTTTCACATTTGTAATCCATTTTACACCACTTTGTGAATATTGCAGTTTTTACTCTAATGTAAATTTTTTTTCATGCTGATCAGGGTCACAAAAATGAAATGAAATCCATTGTGATTCAATTTTTTTTTTGTTATACTTTTTATAGTCATAATAAGCCCATTTGGACAAGGACATCAGATAAATATGCAATAATACTAATAAATAAATAAGGTAGTAATCAACCCAGGACAAGCAGCCAATATTAACTGTCCCTACTTTAGCAAAATCTTAATTACAGTTGGAAGTGTACTCCTTCATTCTCCTTCACCACTAAACTAAAGTAAAAACTCTGTGCAGTTTAAATCATTTACATTCTGTACATTTGCATATGCATTCAAAACAGAGGCGTGTCAAAAAACATTGATGTGAAAAGTGAGCAAAATCAAACTGTAGTCACTGCCAAATGAAGTTCAGTGAAGAAATCCAATAACTGCAATCTGGTCAAAATTAAACTGTGCATCCACTACACTTCAATGATACAGCAGCTGTAGGAGTCAAAGAAATTTCTGATTTCATAGAAAAGACTTGTCATACAAATGAATGACTCCATGGAAATTAGAACTTGAGAAAAAAAAAAAAACTCCCCTGAGGAAGATTTTTTACAGTGCCAATGTACTGGTGCCTTTAAACAATGTACAAAATTCTGTAAAGCTTTCTATTGAAACAATAATCTTGATGAGACAAAAATGGAATGGTGAACCACACTGATTTTTCAAAGGGCAAAAGTAAATTTATATTGGCTATCCTGGTATGAGACAGAGGGTGTGGGTGTGTGAAAGTGAGCTCTCTGGTGAACTAGCTGAGCTCTGGTTCTGCTGTGAGTCTAATACTGACAGCATACATTAGGCCCTTCTAGACCCTGTATTGGAATAAGTGAATGTGGAAAATGAATAAATGAATAAAAAGTTCTAGTTAATTCTATTTTCTTTGAAGGGATTAAGCTCTGCAATTCACAGAATGAATGGCAAGTCAATGCATTTCCCCCCAATTTATGACTGTCAATGTACTCTTATTCTGATATGATTTCAATATAAAACTGTTTTCTTCTTCCTTTTTCCCTTTTCCCATTTCTATGTGGGGTCAATGTGTTTGATCAACATTCTCCAGACAGCTTGGTCCTACTACTCCTTGCCTTTTCCTTCAAACCTCCACTTTGACCTCTTTCACCTTTTCTTCCCCTATACTTCCATTCCTATCACTCTTTTGCCCACATTTTGAATGTCTCTCCTCATCACATGTCCATACCACTCCAACCTACTTTCTTGTACTTTCTTAGATATCTCTGCCAATTTTGTTGTTCCTTTGATTGTCTCATTACTTATTCTGACCCTTTTTTGTAACTGTACATATTCATCTCTAAATTCTCATATTTGCCACATCTAACTTCTTCACCTCCACTCCCTTTACTGCCCATGTCTCAACTCCATACATCATTGCTAGTCTGACAATTGCCTTAAACACCGCACTTTTAACCAACACCTTAATTATTCAATCACAAAATACACCTGATACCTTTTTCCAATTTTTATAATTTCCACACCGCTTTCTGTTGGTTATCTCTGCATCAAGTTTTTCATCTCAGACTACCACTGATCTTTAATACAGGGAGATTCTAATGGGTTGAGCCCTGAGTTATGATGTGTTACTCAGGTAGTAATGAAGTGACACAAACTAAATAAACACAGTGCATACCTGGATAGATGCATAAATGATCCAAGTACATTTGGTGTTGGAAATGGTCAGCTTCTTCTTGCAAACACAGATCAACATGGTGCTCCATATTGGCAATGGTATCTGCAAGCATTGTAGGGATGATGGCAGCAATTTCCTGTTCAATGTTTCACTGTAATCAAGCCAGTGTATGAGGCTTGTTCTTGTACACTTTTCCTTTCAGTGCTCCCCAAAGGAAGAAATCCATCTTGCTGGAAATAACCTCTCATGGTCATCCAGTTCATTCACAAGTAAGTCAGTAATGTTCAGGTACACATCAGTATTGATGGTGGTGGTGAAAAAAATGTGGCTTATTAAGCGCAACCGAGGGGAACTGCCAATGCTTTAACTTTGTGTACAGAGGAGCTTGCTCTAGGCACCAGTCCGGCAGACAGATGCTGACGTTCTGCCACCTGCCGTTAGACTCGACAGAAGAGCACCATGCCTCACTCTTTGGTACACTTATCCAGGAATACTGTGATCTTTATTTTGTTTGGATTGCTTCATTATTAAGACAGTAATACACCATAGCTTGGGGCCCCACCAATTATGATCACCCTCTATTTAAATGTATCCACTCTTTTCAATGGCTGTCTCTACAGGCTAAGTACTGTATTGAATCCTGATCATAATTAAACCTCATTTATTCTGTCTTCTTTTATTAATTTTCACTTCTTATTAATTTTCACTTTTTTTGAAAATCCATCCTAGCAAAGTTTAGAATGAGTGGTTTTCGAGATATCAGTCCTGAATGCTGAGACCTAGGTACAACAATAACTTCCAAAATACTGACCTATCTTCTTCAAACAAGTTACAGTTGTGCTTGAAAGTTTGTGAACCCTTTAGAATTTTCTATATTTGCATAAATATGACCTAGAACATCAACAGATTTTCACTCAAGTCCTAAAAGAAGATAAAGAGAAACCAGTTAAACAAATGAGACAAAAATATTATACTTAGTCATTTATGTATTGAGGAAAATGATCAAATATTACATATTTGTGAGTGGCAAAAGTATGTGAACCTCTAGGATGATCAGTTAGTTTGATGGTGAAATTAGAGTCAGGTGTTTTCAATCAATGAGATGACAATCAGGTGTGAGTGGGCACCCTGTGTTATTTAAAGAACAGGGATCTATCAAAGTCTGCTCTTCATTTCACGGCACGAACAAAGGAGATTTCTGAGGACCTCAGAAAAAGAGTTGTTGATGCTCATCAGGCTGGAAAAGGTTACAAAACCATCTCTAAAGAGTTTGGACTTCACCAATCCACAGTCAGACAGATTGTGTACAAATGGAGGAAATTCAAGACCATTGTTACCCTCCCCAGGAGTGGTCGACCAACAAAGATCACTCCAAGAGCAAGGCGTAATAGTCAGCGAGGTCACAAAGGACCCCAGGGTAACTTCTAAGCAACTGAAGGCCTCTCTCACATTGGCTAATGTTCATGTTCATGAGTCCACCATCAGGACAACACTAAACAACAATGGTGTGCATGGCAGGGTTGCAAGGAGAAAGCCATTGCTCTCCAAAAAAAAACATTGGTGCTTGTCCACAGCTTGCTAAAGATCACGTGGACAAACCAGAAGGCTATTGGAAGAATGCTTTGTGGACGGATGAGATCAAAATAGAACTTTTTGGATTAAATGAAAAGCGTTATGCTTGGAAAATGGAAAACACTGCATTCCAGCATAAGAACCTTATCCCATCTGTGAAACATAGTGGTGGTAGTATCATGGTTTGGGCCTGTTTTGCTGCATCTGGGCCAGGACGGCTTGCCTTCATTGATGGAACAATGAATTCTGAATTATATCAGAGAATTCTTAAGGAAAATGTCAGGACATCTGTCAAGACAACGACCCTAAGCACACAAGTCGTTCTACCAAAGAATGGTTAAAGAAGAATAAAGTTTATGTTTTGGAATGGCCAAGTCAAAGTCCTGACCTTAATCCAATCGAAATGTTGTGGAAGGACCTAAAAAGAGCAGTTAATGTGAGGAAACCCACCAACATCCCAGAGTTGAACCTGTTCTGTATGGAGGAATAGGCTAAAATTCCTCAAAGCCAGTATGCAGGAATAATCAAAAGTTACCGGAAACGTTTAGTTGCAGTTATTGCTGCAAAGGGTGGGGTGACACCAGATACTGAAAGCAAAGGTTCACATACTTTTGCCACTCACTAATATGTAATATTCGACCATTTTCCTCAATAAATAAATAACCACGTATAATATTTTTGTGTCATCTGTTTAACTAGTTTCTCTTTATCTACTTTTAGGACTTGAGTGAAAATCTGATGATGTGTTAGATCATATTTATGCAGAAATATAGAAAATGTTAAAGGGTTCACAAACTTTCAAGCACAACTGTACATCTTGTTTGCCTTGTTACAAGCTCCATGCCTATTGTTTTTGGTCCAGTATGGTCCAGTACTTATCTCCACATCCTTCAAAAACAGTTTGAACTTTGTCCAACAACAGCAAACAGAAATTGTATCATTTAACCAGTCTGGGACCAGGCCTATGGATCTACAAAATGTTTGCATAAGTAGTTTTCAAGATACATTATTTATTTAAACAGACATGTATGTCTACATGAAGGCTCACACACACATGCACCAACTCAAAGGCATTTATAAGTGAATTTAACTGAAATGAACACACTGAAGAATGAAATGAACACACAAACACACACACACACTCACAATTGATCCGTTAAAGTTGACATGTACAGAGACATTAAGCTATCATGTAGCAATTAATCTGTCTGTGCAGCTTATTTACTTCATTTTACCCAGTATGTTAAGTTTCAATTTAAATATTATTGAAGATTCTTACTTAAGTCAGTTTTCTGTTTATTTTACTCTATATTCATTTTAGTACATCCTAAATATTATAAAATTTAATATACTTGATTGTATATTAATGTGCAGATCAACTGGTTATAATGCAATATGAAATCTTCTGTTGTGATTTACTATGGTACCACTAAAATGTCATTAACACTGACGTACTGTACAGACCAATCCTTACCAATTTTTTTGACTTTAATCAACCAAGAAGATTCTCCGATCATAAAACAAACATAAATAAGTGGTTAAAAGTACCTAATACTTCTAAATGTACATTTATTGTGTTTTACAAATTTTACAAATGCTTCAGAAAAGCAAATTATAACGTTGCCTCTATATTACTGCACACTATCACACACATTGTGAAAATAATAATAATAATAATAATAATAATAATAATAATGCTGTGTTACTAGATCACTACGGCTCTTTTCATTTCTTCTGCAATTCATTGAGCCAAAGCTTTAATGTCATCCATATGATATTGCAGATGTTTTAGGCTAATACTCATTGCAACTCATTTGTCCAGTGAATTCAGTATCTTTTCCTTCTTTTTTCTGTTAACAAATTTTGTCACTTAAAGCTATAATTGGAAACATTTCTGTAATTTCCCTCCTTATTCAAACAAGAACTTGTTCCTAATTCTGTATTCCGTTTAGCTTTAATTTGCCACTCATAAGTCAGCCTTCACCATATTTTATTATATCTTTTGCCAACACCTTATCTGAACTTCACACCAACATTGTACATTACATATACGTATCAAATGGACACTATGGACACTGAGATAATGTGGCATTTGGAGGACAGACAAACTAAGGACTCCATCAGTGTCAGAGAGTAAGGAAACGATGTTCGGGCAGTGCCATGTCCCATCAACCTCAGGCCTGGTATGTTTGCCTTGTCAAAATTAAAAGAAAACTTATCAGATCAGAGTGGTACTATATATGAAATGCTCTTGGGCAAATAAATGTTTTAGTAAAATGAGACACTGAAATATGAGGAGAACATTTTCACTTTGATGTTAAAGAGACTTCTTTCTGTTAATCAGTGGTCAAAAAAGCCCAATTAAATCATTTTTAATTTAATGCTGTATAGCAATAACATGTGAAAACTTCCAAGGGTGTGAATACTTTTAATAGACGCTGTCCATGGATGAACAAACTAGTTCTAAATAGGAAATGGAGTACAACAAGGCTGTATGTATACTGTCAACTTACTTATTTAATCTAGTGTATATGCTGAGTATATTTTGCAAAATGCTGGAATCAAAATTGTCAAAAGAAATATTAACATCCTTAAATAAGTGGATGACACTACTGTCATGGGTGAAAGTGAGGAGGATTTGAATAGATTCTGATGATAGTGAAAGAAGAAAGTGAAAAGGTAACATCAAGAAAAAAAAGGCTACGTCAACCAACCTAGTCAATTCTTTGCTAAGAGCTGAAGAGGAAGAGGAAGCAGTTCCAGATTTTGTTATTCTTGTATCCAACATTTCTGTAGATGGAGACTGCAGCCAAGAAATTAAACAACACTTCCTTCTTACAAGTCACTAGAGAGCAGAGACATCATATAGTCAACAAAGGTCTATATGGTGTTTCCAGTCTTAATAATAATAATAATAATAATTCATTAATTTATATAGCGCTTTTCTCAGTACTCAAAGCGCTATCAACACAGGGAGGAACCGGGAAGCAAGTAGTGATGTTATGGCTTTGAGAGTTAGACTATTGCTAAAGGTAAATGTAAAAGAATGGGAGACTTTGAATTTTGATGCTGGAGAAAACTGCTGAGAGTTCTTTAGACAACAAGAAAATCCAACAAATCAGTACTTGAAGAAATGCAAACTGACTTCTAAATTTAAGGCTGGACTGTCAAGGAAAAGGGGCAGCACAGTGGCACTGTGGTAGCACTGCTGCCTCACAGTAAGGAGACCTGGGTTCTCCCCGTGTCTGTGTGTGTTTCCTACGGGTGCTCCGGTTTCTTCCCATAGTCCGAAGACATGCTGGTTAGGTGCATTGGTGATCCTAAATTGTCCATAGTGTGTGCTTGGTGTGTGGGTGTGTGTCCTGCAGTGGGCTGGCGCCCTGCCCGGGATTTGTTCCTGCCTTGTGCCCTGTGCTGGCTGGGACTGGCTCCCGTGACCCTATGTTATAATAAAGCAGGTTGGACACTGACTGACTCTCAAGGAAAAGTTCATATATTTTGACCACATAATGAGAAAACAGGACACCTTGGAAAAGAATCTCATGTTAGGGAAAACTGAAGGCAAAAGGAGAAGAGGATGACAGAGACTGGACAGAAAACATTACTAAAACTATGCAGATCACCTCGAAGGAACTCAGACAAGCAGTTGAGGTATAGAAAGACCCAGCGTGATACAGCTCTTCAAGTCATGAAGAGATGTACATAACTAAATGATTACACAATGGCAACAAACAGTATATAGATTTTTTATGTTACACAAAGCCAAACATTCTACACCCAATTAATTCACTTCAGGGTAGAACTTAAGAACATAAGAAATTTAGGTTAGTGTTAAACTGTAGCCCACTCTTTAAACATTTCTGGTAATGCAGTAACCAGTCCAGGATGTAGAGCCAGTCTATTACAGAGCCCACTTACACACATACACATTCATGTGAGGCTAATTTACAATTGACAGATTACCTAACACAGAGGAATGCCTACAGAAAGACCTTTGCAAATATCTATTGAACCTGAAAACTCACACATATATGAACGGTATGATTGTATCACACATATATGAACGGTATGATTGTATCACACATATATGAACGGTATGATTGTATTTGTACTGTGCAGAAAAAGATGAGTGATTTTGCCTTGCCCACCCACAGGGACTGCAAAATAAATTCAGGAAAAATAAGAGGTGTTTTTAACTCTGTTAATTAATTATCAGTGTTGACCTCGGCAATGGCGGTAATTAATTTGATAATTTGGTAAGTCTCCTACTTAATTTTCATTAATCTCCTCTGCAGGAGGCCTTTAGACTTATATCAAGGTAACTAAAGCACACTTTCAAGAAACAGAATAATCCTGTAATGACCCAATGGCAAGGAAGACTGCTGAATAGACACAAGTGATTGCTGGATTCTAAATTGGCATCTCAAACTCCCACTGTATGGCCATGGGAGATGGTGGCAAAAATATTCAAAAACCTTCAGGCGTCGGGCACTGTCCAATGATAATGCAGTACCAGTTGCGTAGTCTCTCATGCACAGAAGCTCTTTGAGGGTTGCCCCCCACCAGTTGTCCTGGTCTCCCTTTATGTCACTCATCAGTCACAGCTTTGCACCCTTCCGCTGCTGTACAGACCTCACCTGTGTGGCTTCACTGGAGGTCCAGTGATACAATACAATTCACTAATAAACAGAATGATTATAGAAATATGATACATGCATATATATTGACATATAAGACAGACAAGACAGACAAACATATAACACAGAACACGTTGGCTCTTTACTAGCTATTAAGAGTTTGAAATTATCTTCGTACAGATAAAGAGTTTTATGATACCAGGTCTTTAAGAATAATGTCAAAGTCATATAGAGTTACCATTATTGCTCCAGGTTCAAGTGGAGGATTTGTCTTGCATTGGAGTGCACTGTTTCTCTTTGTGATATGGAGCTCTGTTCATGATGTGCTGTATTTTTCCCGGTTAAGCTTTTTGCTGTGTCCTCTGTAACTTTATAGGGAAAAGCATTACTCTTTATGGCACAAGAGGTCAGATGCTCCCTTCTTGAAGTAATGGCTGCTTTTCAGTCTTCTCAGACGGGATCTCAGCTTTCAGGTCCACAAAAACAAAGATCCTCATCAGCTTTCAAGCTTCAAGGAGAAGGTGTTTCATAGAGTGCAAGAGAGTAAAGAGATGAATGCGGCTAGTTTTTAAAGGACGGTGTGATCTTTGCTGATTGAATTAAAGTCCCTTCCAGTTACAGAACCAGCTCTTGCTCATAGGCAAGTTATTTTGTCCATCAAGGTTGTCACTTGTTGAAATTTAGCTTTTTGTTTGAACGTTGGTGTTCGTGACGGAGTCTACAGAAATATGTCAGTTCAACTCTGATTTTAACGTTCTAATTAGATGAAGTACAGAAAAGACCAAGAATATTAGGGCTGCATTTAAGCCATTTTCTCAGGAATGAAGGTCGTGAGTGAAGCTGAAATTCTGCATACCTGTTAAATCTGCTGTCTTAACACTAGAATTACCAGAGCCTACGAAAAAACTTGTAGATCCGTCCCACCTTAAATCGCCTCTCTGCCAACATCTTTTGTCTTCTAAATGTGCCGATAAAGACAAGCTGCAAGCAGCAAGCTATTCCATCCCCCCACTGACTTAGAACGTGCACAAACTTCTCCCAGCTCATGCCTTGATTGATTATCTGGGAGTGAAGTGGAGTTTTAGAGAGGAAATAATAGATTGTTATTTGGAACACAGGCATTTCATGTGTGTTCCGTTTCTACAGTAATCTGTTTAAAACAGAAATGTTTTTCATATTCTAGTAGTAAATGACAAAATGTAGATATAAACTGTATAATGTGTGAAGCTAGAATTCCAAATATCAAAGAAACACTTTCACAAAAGGTACAAATATAACAGAACAAATGCACTTTTATTCAAAAATATAACTGCAGAAAAACAACCCGCGTTTACCTGTGACATTGACATGCATTTAGTATCACAGCTTCGGTGGCCCAACGGTATCAGCCATTGACTGGTAATCAAAGCTTCACGGGTTCGATCCCGGCGAGTCTGTTTTGAGAACTGAGCTTCTCGTATTACATTTGATTTCAGTCTGTAACAGCCGGTGTAATTTATGATACTTGTAAAGGTTAGCTTTGTTTTTTTTTGTTCTGTTATTTTCTCAGCCTTGTTCACGATCCCAACTTCCCATACCTAAAGCATTTGAGACTGCTGTTTTCACATAGACGAGCTATAACAGAGGTAAGCTCAAACTATGACGACAATTCTACATTGGATCAATTGGATGCCATTGCTGTACTTTGTATATGTACATGGGAAGCTCTGCACTTGTGACTTTACGCTGTAGATCTGGCTCTTACATACAAAGCATGGTGCATGTGCACAAAACATTTACATTTATATGTTACTTACATAAAAGCCGGATCTAATGTTATTTACCTATTTACCGTGTAAAGTCACGAGTGCAGAGCTTCCCATGTACATATACAAAGTACAGCGTGTGTTCCAAGTAACGATCTATTATTTCCACTCTAAAACTCCACTTCACTCCCTGTTACTCAATCAACGCATAAGCTGGGAGACGTTTGTGCACATTCTAAGTCGGTGGGGGGATGGAACAGCTGGCTGCTTTTAGCTTGTCTTTATCGGCACATCGGCACATTTAGAAGACAAAAGATGCTGGCGGAGAGGTGCGAACGGATTTAAGAAGCAATTATAGGTGGGATGGATCTACAAGTTTTTTCATAGGCTCTGGTAATTCTACTGTTAACAGGCTTCGTGTGCCACTAAAAGCTTAGTAGAATGGGCACTGTTCATTTTGTCCCACGACTGTATGTCACTTATTGAGGAATATGGAGAAGAGAATGGATTAAAAACTGTGCATCAAAAAGCAAAGAATACTATTGTAGATCATATAAACAATATAATCACTATCCGGAGTACTTTGTTACCACAAAACTAAGTAAACAAATGCTAATGAAATAAAAACAGAAAATTGGTTCATCTGATAAGACCTTACAGGTGCTTGTAGATATTTTTATAAACAGAAGGTGTGCTGTTACAATGCTATTATCAGGAGAATGATTGAAAGAAACATATTCATATGTAGGTTCATGAAAAGGAACGTGAAATGCAGGAATGCAGACAGATTCTTTACGAAAATGTTTTAAAAAATAAAATGAATCTGATGTCAAACAAATTCATTCAGGCAAGGGAAATTAGCATGTTAGAGAAATGATACAGTGTTTCAGACAACCTGGCAACACCAGGCATTCTAGTTATGCAAATGTGTGTAGCTTTATACCAAAATAAATCTCAAGAACAGTTATTTAGATTCCCTGCTGTAAATGTGATAATTGATTACTCTGACAACGATCATTCATTTGTCATTTATATAATGCTACACAAAGCCTAGCGGTAGAATAAACTTTGAGTCTGTAATATAGGCACATTCACAAGGTGACTTTTTGGTGCATGCAATGATGGAATTTTGTTAGACAGTTATGGATACAAATTTACAATAAACAGTTACTTCATTTTGTTGTTATTTAAAATATTCCAATATATATATATATATATATATATATATATATTTGTGGAAAGCACATTTGCCCATGCATTATAAATCTGACTATTCTCACTCTTCTGGTTTGTAAATGGTGCTTTTAAAATAGTAAGATTTTTCCAAATCACTTTACAGTGACTGCACAAACATCTTTCAATGTATACTGCATATTAAAATGGTGGGCAGCTTATAGCTTTGATGTAGAAGAAGCATTGTATGTCACCTGTTGCATGGAATTATAGGATAGCTTTACCATTGATGGCCTTTCAATGATGACATCAAAATGCTCTTGTAAAGAATGGAGAACACACTGAGATTGCAAAAGTACCTAGACAGTGAGAAGGAAAATTGCTCCATCAAGTAGGACTTCAAATAAAAATAGTTATTGTCTGCAAGAACCTCTGATAACAAAGTGCTTTAGAATCATTCTCCATGTCCATAACAGTGGTGAAGTTCATTCAGGTGTAGAGCAACCTAATTATTATTAAATAAATAAATGTGCTCACATAAAAAGGGGGCTAAAGTGAGAAAACTAAACAGCTTAGCAAAGAAGAATGGGGAGAAAAAGGCAGTGTCCAAATGTGCAAAGCTGAAAGACACCCATGCACACAGACTCCAGGCTGTCATGGCTACCAAATGGTCAGTCAGTCAGTCATTGTCCAACCCACTATATCCTAACACAGGGTCACAGGGGTCGGCTGGAGCCAATCCCAACCAGCACAGGGTGCAAGGCAGGAACAAGCCCCACGCAGGGTGCCAGGCCATCGCAGGGCACACACACACACACACATCAATCACACACTAGGGACAATTTAGAATCGCCAATGCACCTAACCTGCATGGCTTTGGACTGTGGGAGGAAACCAGCGCACCCATAGGAAACCCACGCAGACATGGGGAGAACATGTAAGCTCCACGCAGGCAGGACCCAGGAAGCGAACCCGGGTCTCCTTACTGCGAGGCAGCAGCGCTCCCGCTACCAAATGGTGCATCCACTAAATACATTTTTATTATATGTGTGTCAATGAGTGTCTCCCACTACAGAATTGGGATTTTAACAATTCATTTTTCACAAACACACAACTTGAAAAAGATCATGCAGCTTAACAAAACAAGAATTATTTAAAATGTGGGGCAGATAATTGCAAGAAGAAATAACGAAGGAAATATATTGTGGACATTTCATACTGAGGTTATATTTGCTACATTATCTACTGACTATGCTGCTTAGTGCAGCTACCTTGTGTGACAAAGAAAGCAACACCGCTTGCAGTGACCAAATGACTGTCTGCACACTATGTATGTACTGTATATACTACATATATATATATATATATATATACATTACACACATTGGGGGTGTTTCCCCCTGGCCACCTACAGGGGCCCAATCCTGCTTACTATCTGTGCACAAAAAACTCTTTTTACAATATTTGACACAGGGATGACCCACGAACTTACAATCTCCTTACTGTAAGACAGCTGTGCTACCATTGCACCACAAGCGTGGCTTCTCAATTGCTAACACACAACTGAATCACTACTGTTCTTAGCAGAGCACATGTATACAATGTATTTTTTGATATATTCATGTTAAATTGACTGCATTGACATGAGAGTATCATTGTTGTATTCTCCTAATGAAGACTAAAATAATGACCTATAGATGTATGGTATATGACGTATGGTTTTGAAGAAAAAGGACCGTTGCATGAAACTGTTGCACGATTTAGCTAATCTTTTTATATATACAGAGTATATATATATAGTCACACACCTGCAGTGGGCTGGCGCCCTGCCCAGGGTTTATTTCCTGCCTTGTGCCCTGTGTTGGCTGGGATTGGCTCCAGCAGACCCCCGTGACCCTGTAGTTAGGATATAGCGGGTTGGATAATGGATGGATGGATATAGTCACACACGTGTAAATGGGAGGTAACTAATGGGCCTGAATAATGGTAATTCCATGCCAGACCGGGGGGTGGGGGCAAGGTGCACTGACTTTCTCTCTCAATCCTCTGCAGACCACTCATGGGAAATCCCACTGGGTTTCGGACATATGATGATGTCATCTTTGCTTCTCTAAATCAGTTCTCTCTTGGAATTTATACCTGTCATCCATCCATCCATTATCCAACCCGCTATATCCTAATTGCAGGGTCACAGGGGTCTGCTGGAGCCAATCCCAGCCAACACAGGCCGCAAGGCAGGAAACAAACCCTGGGCAGGGCGCCAGCCCACCGGAGTGTACCAGTCACAACTCTCTAAAATTTACCCAATTGCAGCCAGGGCATATTATATGGGTGGCTGCCCCAAACTTTTTTGATGTCTCCTGTGTATTCTTATCACAATATATATATGTATATACACAGTATATATTATCATACATGTGTGCCTAGAGAGCTAATTTGGGGGTCCTTGTCAAGTAAAAACGTCATTGGATAAACTTAGTGATTCTTATGACACTCCTATTATGATTCCTGGCATTTGAAATTTACCTCCAGACTTTTGACTTTCATTTTTGGCTTGTGTTCTGGTTTTGTCGACTCACTTGTTGTCTTTAAGTTTTGACCTTTTTTTAAAATTTTTGACTTCTTGCTTACTCCTGGTCCTCTCTCTTAAATTTTTACTGACTGTTCTTTTTCAGTTGTTACAGATGCAGTCATTCATAAACTAAACTTCAAAGAGGAATAGCCATAACAGATACCTCAGGATGTGGAAATGATTAGGCTTAACTGGTCACCCTGTTCTCTGAGGAAAAACACAAACAACAAAATGAAAATGAAATGAAATGAAAATCTTGGTGTTTGTGATGTTATATACTGGGTATTGGGTAAGCTGGTCAGCCACTCCACTGGGTAAACAGAGACAGCAGTATAGTGAGCCCCCACACTGATACCAGAGTACAGTTTTATGCTAATTTATTTGTGTGTATAATTATTTTTGATAAAAAATTTTTCTATTTCAGTTGCAGGATTGGATGGCATACAGAGCTGCCAGTAACATGATGTCAAGATTTATTTTATTGTGTCCATTCATATTAGGACTAGTTTAAGTTGTATACAAAAATAAAAATCATTTTGATTTTATCTTGTCGGACCATAATCAGTGACAATTTGTTGCCAAAACTTAAATTTCAAAAAATAAACTTTATTTTTTTAGCTAATTCCAGTTGTATTTGCTTAAACCAAAGCTAAAAAAAGAGGGATATGGAACAATGTGTGTTATTTTTTCCTTGTGGTGTATATCCCAATATCCTTCCTGCAAACAGAATTTCTTTAAATTGGTTATTACATTGAAGTACAGGCATGGTACACATTGCTGAAAATGCCATTAGAATGAAAATTAAATGATATACAAATCACAATATTACTGTCAGCTAATTAAAACGGAGTGTTTCAAGTAGGCAAAGCCTTCATGGTTTTGATAAGATTCTAACTTTTACAGCTAGGGTAGACAACTGAATTGCACGCACCAGCTAGCCCCCTGAAATTGACAAGGAACTGGTCAACCAAATAATTATAATGAACATAAAATAACTGATGCCACAAACAAAGTATGGTAATTGCTATAGAATAAAGGGATCAAAAAATTGAGACATATGCAGTGTTTTTATTGTTATGTCTACAAGATATAAAAATTTACAGATAAAGTTCAACCACTGTATAATAACCTAAAAAAGGTATGAAGCAAATGTTTTTGTTTAAGCAGTGAAAACACTCAAAATGCGTCAGTAACGCAGAATGGATTTGGGCAGAAGGTTTTTTTTTTTTTAATGCAGTGGACATACTGTATTTTCCTGCATGTTTATTTCTTTTTATGCCATCCAATATTATTTTAGGTTCAGTGATGCATTGATAAAATTTGTTCAGAAATATTCAGCAGTTACAGCGCAGCTGCCTATCAGTTAGGTTTTGACCAAACTTATTCAGACCCATGAAAGAGTGAAAACAAAACTACACACCACAACACACACAAAATGGAGAAAAATTAATTTTCAATATTTTGAACATTTCCTGATAAAAATAGAAGTTGCTGATATTTAATATTATGTAACTTATTTTTACTGATTCAGCCAATGACAATTTATTTAACTAGGTACAGTGGCATAACATAACATTCTCAAAACTACTTAACCCAGTTCAGAAACATGACCAGCTAATGCCTATCCCAGCAGCGCTGGGTGCAGGTTGGAAGCCAATCCTGCGCTTCGTTCCTCTCACAAACAAAAACAAAGGTCCAATTTTCTGAAACTCAGATAAATAATGTCATACACACCTTTCTGGTTTTATGCTTTTGTTTCTTACTCATTGGATTCCAATATATCAGTGAAACACAGCCTCTACTGTTTCCACCCATGACAACTGGTTAGCAATATGCCTGTACTTGCCATGTGTTGCTTCCTCTTTTCCTTAATAATTACTCCCATCAGTTTACCCATGATTCTTGTTACACTTATTCGAGTATAGTTACTTCGATCAGCCAATCACCCTTGTTAAGTATAATGCTATTATATTACCTAGCTTTCAGTCTTTAGGGATGTGAAGCCATTTTCAAAAAAGACATGTCAATGGTTTATATATGTAGACAATAACCTTAATCCAGTTCAGAATCATTGGGGTGCTGAAGACTATCCTTGTAGCACTGGGTGTGAACCACTCACAAATACACCCACCTGCCCAATTTACAATCATCATTCCACCTCACACATATATCTTTGGGAATATTTATATGGCCGTGTCATGTGATGTCACAAGCATAACTACTCTGACAATGTGACACAATTTAGTGCCATGTTAATACAGGCAGTCCCCGGGTTACATATGAGATAGGGACTGTAGGTTTATACTTAAGTTAAATTTGTATGTAAGTCGGAACAGGTACATAAATTTAATAAATGCTATTATTGACCGACTGTAATCAAGTGCTCTGTCAATGAATGGTGGAGTTTCACCTCTCTCTGAACTTTTTATTTCTACTTTATTTTCAATGGTGATGGATTTTCTCTTCTTTAATGTATCACCAGCACTTGCATCAGATTTGTGTTTCAGAGACATTGTTGAAGGGTGAAGACGAAAGGTTAAGATGAGCTCTTCTGCACAGCACTGTACACGCTATCACAGCAGGAAGGCACCAGTCGCCAACATGTCTGATGTACTGACAAGAGACATCTTCCTGCTATGTACGTAGCAGTACAAGCAGGCTTGCTATTGAGAATGAATGGGGGCATTGACGGGCAGTTCATCACCAGCCCACCTCACAGTCGCCTCCACTACAGTATGCTGCCTGCATGGTCTGCCCACCGAGAATGAACAGTGTGGCCAAAGGCGGGTAGTGAATCGCCCCCATTCAATAGGCAGCCATCCGATGCACACTGCAATGCTACCTCCTGCTGCCCTGTTCACCCTCAATGGCCTCTGTTCAGTCACAACTGGGTCACCGCTTGCAGCATTACAAGCCACCCACCGAGAACGAACGGGGCAGCCGTGTGTAGTGGATGGGCAGTGAAACCGTTTCCCGCTGGGAGCCACCCGAAGGACACTACACTGCGCGGGCAGCAAAATTGCCCCTCTCCAGCCTCTGTCCAGCCACCGATTACAGTGTCTCCAGGCCGAAGATGACGTAGCGGCAGTTACTGAGGCGCATGCGTTGCAGCTGCGGCCCGTTCGTAAGTCGTAGGTCGGATGTCCATAACCTGGGTACTACCTGTACTGATAAGACGTTAATAAAAAAAGTTTTCAAATTAAGTCAAAACAAATACAAATCCTCGACCCAAAAAAACATCTAAACTAAAATTATATATACAGAAAGTTCCAAATAGTTCAACTTTGTCATTGTACCACCCTGTTGATATTTTTAATTATGCTGTTTCCTTATTCATGTCTTCTTGTTCATTTTTAATTCTTTAGTTATCATCGTTTATGTTAATATTATTGTTTATTTTTATTCTATTTTCTATCAGTTTTGTTTATTATTTAGTTGCTATGTATAAATATTTGTTCTACTATAATGCTTGTTTTTTGTGCTGGGGCCACCTGTCCATCTTCATTTAAAGGCTGAAGAGACAAGAAGTTAAAAACAGGACACTGGATGCGCGTGGAGTTGGTGAGTTTCTTTGTGTTTTGCTTACTGTTAGGATTGAACCAGCTGTGTAAGTCTGTGCTGTAAAAAGCCTGGGCTTCTAGAAACTATTGAAATCGTCAGAAATCGTTTCGTTTTGCGGACGTGCTCGCCCCCCTTGTCTATCACAGGTGAGTTTGTCTCTTCTTGGAGGTTTTGTTTTACCGATGTGCTTGCCTCGCTTGTGTATTAGCAGTTAAGAGAGTTTCTCTCTCGTTTGTCTTTCATTGGTGGTTTCACTTTGGTGACAGATTTGCTTTCTTTCAGCTTCATGCTGTAGCCCCACACTTTTTTCTTCTTCCGACTCGTTAACTTGGGGCCGCCTTGCCAGCTCTTTGAACTTCATGCTGTAGCCTTACACTTCCAGGCCGGACAAACAGACAAACACACTTCCACATGTAGACATTTATAGATAAGATTACTGAAATTTTGACCTTCTTGCTTTGTTTTTGACCATTCTACTTGGATTGTGTTTTGGGACTCTGTTTATTATTGGATTTGCACTTCTTTGGCAACTTCTGTTGTAGCTTTCTGCTTTGTGAGCTTTTTTGTTATATGGAGTGTTTTTTAAAAATAAAATAATTTTTTTGTTTGCTCTTTACTTCTTCTAGCCAAGGGTTTACAGTCATTCATTTTCTAGTTGAGGACTTTTTATATATGGGAACATTTAAGCACACATTTTTGAACTTTGATTTAGAAGTGCATTTTTTGACCCCTTGGTAGATCTCAGGCTGCCTTTCTGCGCACCCATTCTGGGCGGACTGGTGAACATTCTGGCCTGCCTTCCTTGTCATTTTGTAGGCATCACATCACTTTGGAAATTTCAAGTGACTGGATCACTTCACTGGTATTAAGGATAGTATTAAGGATTAAATGATAGGCAGTTAAATCAAGTCTGACAATAACATATTACTGGATTAAATTGTGAAAGATTCTTGTTTTAGCAAATATACAAGAATATTTCATATGATATCTGAAAATTACAATTAGTCCTACAATGTGCATGGGGAGGGGGTTCTGAATTTTTTTTAAAAAAGATTGTGAGTTTGAGTATCTGCAATTCATTTATTGTGTAATTTGTAAAACCAATAAAATAATTAAAAATTAGCACTGATTCCACAAATGTATATGTAGCAGATAAAGGAAAGCAAAAGACATAAAAAACTGAAAAAACATAAACATGACAGGTGACGTTTGCTAGTTTTAATAAATATGTGAAACTGTATATATGTATAAATGGCACATTCACTAAATTTTCAATTTACCACTCTCACAGCTGTTCTTGAGGCATTATATTAATAAAATATTGAGATCTTAACAGATGTTAAAAATGATCTAGCCATTTAGTTTATGAATAATATCCTAAACAGCATGAAAGACCATATGTATTCTTTTTACAAAGAGGACCTTTACAAAACAAGAATTAATCTTTTTGACCTCAGTATTCTAAATTACATGAACATACGAACAGTGTAAAAAGTATTCAGCCCCCCAACTCACTCCCACCTTGAATTTTTTAGTTTGTGACCATATGGAACTGCATTTTAAATGAGAATTTCTACCTTTAATCGACACAGCAAATCCTTCAACATTAGTTATAAATAACATAAAATGCCTGACTGCATACATGTTCACCTCTTTCTCCATGGCACACAACTGCTGTTGTCTTTAAAAGTCACACATCTGAATGGAAACTACCAGAATGCAAGAAAGGTACTTCCCACAAGTTCACATTAAACACCCCTGCTGTGTATCTGAGCCACACCATGGGCGAGCATTATGGTTTCTATATAAACTACAAAATAAACACAATAGAATGTTCAAAGTAAATCCAAAAGAGAAAAGGTATCACAAACTAATTATAACGGAGTATAGTTAGCCATAGGTAAATGGAAAAAATACGGTGTAACAGTGAAGCCTGTGTAACAAAATAACTTACAAAACTGAGAATTTGGGGGACAAAAACTAGGGAGGCCAATGGGAGAGCTGAAAAAAGAATTTCCAACTTCCACAGCTGAAAAACCACATATGAAAATAAATGGCAGGTCCTTCACAAAGATGTTGCAAGGTATAAAAGGGAAAAACAAAATGCGCTCTTGGAAAATGTGGATGCTCCACAATTTGGAATACTGTACTCAATGTATATGAATGAAAGATTTCAGTTTTTGCTAGCCTTTCTGAAAATCAGTTTCACTAATACTGAATGTAGATTGATGGGCAGAAATGACAAATTTATCCATTTAAAATCAAAGCTATAATACAACGAAGAATGTAGAAAGTGAAGGGACCTCAAAACTTCCTGAATCCACTGTATGAATAAATGTATCTGTTCATTTACTGAACCCTCTTAAGCCAATGATGGTGTGGCAAGAAATTAAAGTTTATCCCAACATGCAGCATCGGGCTCAGATCTTAAATGAAGTGCCAGTCTCCTGCTAGGCACACTCGCTCACACATCCACACTCCTCACACTCACTCTCCTCTAGTAATTAAACTAAAATGGCTACTACACCACTTCATATACCTTTTGGCGGACGGCCAGCTGCTCAACCCGGCTAGGTTGCCCAAAGAGAAGAAGGATGGTGGAAGGCAGCTACTGTGAGACACTGTCTTCCCCAAGACACCAGATGGCGAGTTCCCTGCAGCATAGCAATGCCTCGGATTCCCGCAGGGCATCATGAAATTTGTAGTTCGGCATCACAACCCTGCTGGGTACCATGGGTGCCGCCAAGAGATGCTGCAGGAAGATCTGGGGATTTGTATTTTCCATATAGCCCAGAAGTACTCCCAAGTCATGGGGTCGGAAACCCTAAAGTACTTCCGGGCTAAAGAATACCTCAAGTCCTCCATTTGACCCGGAAGTGCTGGCAAGTCACGTGGACGGAAGAACGGAAGCACTTCCAGGTCAAGGACTGTATAAAGAACTACTTAAGACCCAGCAAGTGAGCCGGAGTTGGGAGGTAGAAGTCAGAGCTTGCTGGGAGGTGTGGAGGCGAGAATTGCATTGATTTATTGCTTATTTATTGTGTTTATATTGGCTGTGGTGCTTGAAAGGCACTGTGAAGAAAGAAAAGAATAAAAAGAACTGCTTCGTTCTTTTATCCTGTGTCTGCGTATCTGTCTGTTCGGTTTAACGGAGCGACAGCAACCACTGGTGTTCACAACCTTTATGTTTTTATGATTTAGAAGATTGAGGCTAAAAGAATGTAAGCTCCATGAAGGCCACTTTTGTAAATATATGTATTGCATCCCCTGTCTAGTGCTATTTATTCATAACTGTAATTTGAAACATTTGACTTATGAAAAACAGTAATGGCTCTAATTGTATTACACTGTTGGATGGAAGGATAGTTACATAGATTTTGACATACTGTATAAAATAAAATGATTGTGTTTACTGTATAGGTTCTCAGATTGCCCTAAAATATCCAGCTGCAATGTGTACTTTTAGAGAAAGTGCTTTTCTAGAAGCACACAGTTAATAATAAAGAAGAATGATAAAAAAAATCACAAAACTTTTCAAGTCCCTTCACCCTGACATGCCATTTCAAAAGGTGAAGCTGTTAAAGACCCAGTTCATCAAATTTCCAAGCAATTCTCTGTGTTACAAAAAATATAAGAAAAAGCAAATAGAAAAACATTCTAGCCGATTGACATTTTCCATTCTTTTCTTTATGCTTGTGTACCAATTTTCCTTCGTTTCACAAGTAAACAAGGCATGAATATATCAAGCCCTAAACCATAAACAATAAAGAACTTCCATTCGGTAAGTTTGCCACGGCCAGCAGTTTGTGGCTGAATCTTTCATTTGTCATAAGATGAATGGTAATGTGATTGCTATTTATCATGAGAGCACAATGAAAGTGACTCGTTTTTTTTTTCTTTTTTTAGCTTTTGGAGTTGGTAAGCTGGCTCATTCAAAAACTGAAGTCCCCAAATTGGTAAACACATACAGATGTACAGCTAGCATGGGACAAACAATTACAATTGAGTTAGATATTATTACAAAAATCTTACTCAAATTAAGTGCGGCTATGATAGAACTCTAATATTTAAGCAATCTTTTTCAATATAATATTAATCATCTGCTATTTTTAAAGTATTATTAATTTAATTAACTTGATATTCCCTGTTTGTTTCTCCTCAGAATTGTATTTCAGCAGCAAAGCGTCTGTTAAGCCTCAGTAACGACATGTTCAATGATGGTTAAACAGTAATGAGATACTTTATGCATGAAATGATTTCATTTCAGAAACAGGTGTACATTATTTTAAAGCGGGCTATTCAAAATGATAATTAGTTTAGTTATATTTTTCACTCTTTGGTTTTGCAAAAGCAGAATGCCATTATGCTAAAGTTATCAGTGCATCGCATAAAGTGTTTTTTCTTGCTCACATGCAAACTGTGATACTTGCTTAAGGAAAGGCATATTTTAAATAGTATAATAAACACAGACACAATTCAAGCCTCATTTTAAAAACTACAAAAGAAAGTTTGCCCCATTCATGTTATACATTGTTGGTCCTAAACAAATCATACCACTACTCATGGTGGCTCTAAAATCCGTACTGACCCCTACTCTCTTTTCTGTTTCTTTTTCCGGTTTCTTTGTGGTGGTGGCCTGCGCCACCTCCACCTACTCAGAGCTTCATGATGCTCCAACAATGATGGATGGATTTAAAGGCAGAAGTCTACGTGACCATCATCATCAAGCCCTTCCGTGAGAACCCTAAATCCAAAGAGGATTGTTTCATTTATGTTAGGTAGAATGCCCAGAGGGGACTGGGCGGTCTCATGGTCTGGAATCCCTACAGATTTTATTTTTTCTCCAGCCGTCTGGAGTTTTTTTGTTTTTTCTGTCCCCCCTGGCCATTGAACTTTACTCTTATTCGATGTTAATTAATGTTGATTTATTTTGTTTTATAATTGTGTCTTTCATTTTTCTATTCTTTATTATGTAAAGCACTTTGAGCTACTGTTTGTATGAAAATGTGCTATATAAATAAATGTTGTTGTTGTTGTTATTTGCTCATTTTTGTGCTTAAAGGCTCAATATTGAAAATATTTTTGGCTTATGATTTGTACATAAAAGTAATCATCAAATAAAAGTGTAATATTTTAAGCTGATAAAGAATCTTGTAATTTAACTTTGGAGGTCCCTGTTATTAGATAGTGGCATAGTGTTGATAGTCCAGGTCGGCTCCACACTCCCTACTTGCTTCCAGGAGCCTCTTGAATCCAGAAACATCAATAACATACCCAATGATGAGCTGCTTAAAGGAGGGCACACAATGTCAGCAAGGGAATGGTGCAATTAAAACCAAAAAGTGTCCAAAGTGCATTGCAAATAAAAAGATCTTCAATAAATAATAATCCATAAAATCAAAGCAGAATGTAGAGGTGAAAATATCCTAATAAGCAATTCCATTAAAATGAGCTTAAAATGCCTAGCAGATTCTTCTTTTAAAATAGGAATGAGCCCCCAGTGCCCCTTTCTAAAATCTGTCCATCAGGAACTTGCAGCATGAGGAGCAGGTGCAGTCAACCAATCAATCCCAGGTTCAGGTTCTCACAGCCTGTCTGTCAGCGTCCGTAGGACTCCCTGCCCAACCCCACACATGTCTCTCTCATCCAGTTCATTGGCTTCATAAACACAGACACCGTACAATGGGGCTGCTCCTACTCGTCTGCGTTGCTCTAGGTAGCACTCCTTTTCCAGCCCCAGTACAGGTCTTGTGCATGCTTCCTTAGTCATACATCTGACCACCAGCCTTCTCTCCTCATGACATGGATTCCTAACAACCAACGCATGAATATTCGATCAGCCAAGCATCCCAATCAACCTCAGATGCATACACTCACATGGCCCTTCTTGGTTTCCGACACACTCCTGGACTCTTTATTTATTTATTTGTTTATATAGAACGCCACAAACCTCACTCACCACACACAACTTTGAATGTCTTGGGTTTGAATCCTGCATCCAGTTGTTTTGTGTGTGTACTTTGTGCATTTTCTGGTTCTCTGTGTGGGTTTCTTCTCAGGTTTTCCATTCTGACGCCACAAAGACATATGTGGTGGGGTGACAGTCCATTCTTTGTATGAGTGTGCATGTGGGTTTGAGTGTGACTGGGCCCTGCATTGAGCTGGTTTCATAACACTGCTGTAAGAAACACAAATGGACGATCCCATCTATTATATACGTTAGACTAAATTCCATCTCCATATTAGGGGTATGGGTGTGCCCTTTTTGGTAGATTATTATGGTTTAAGCTCTTAATGGTGTCAAAGGCATCCAGGATCTATAAAATGGAAGAAGTAGTTGTTCTGTAATTATATAGATATTCAGTTATGTTATGTCAGAAGAGGCAATGCGGTACATGTCTCTGGATTACATTGGTTACATCATGCTTTAAGACAGGAAGTCCATTTGCAGTGAGGTCATCGGTGGAGCCCCTTAGGGGTCTGTTGCTTTTTCATATTTATATTAATTATATTGATTAGGGTATAGCTAGTAAAATTTCACAGATGGTGGAATTGGAAGAAGGTTAGATTCTAAGGAGGCAGAACATGAAATTCAGAAACACCCGGACAAGCTTCAGAACACTTGAAAAATGTAGTTTAATGTAGGAAAGTGAGCATCAATTATAAACACAAGGTCGGAGACACTATCCTACAGAAGCTACCCCTGAAAAGGATTTAAGGGGTATTGTTGACACAAGATTCTTATCATCAAAACAAAGTGATGAATAAATTAAAAAGGCAAATGTAGCATAAAAACTTTTGAATATAAATTGTGGGACATTATGCTTAGACTATGTAGTGTACTAATGATACCACATCTGGAGTACTGTGTGCAGTTCTGGTCATCACAATACAAAAAAGAAGTAGCAGCACTTAAAGCTGTGCAGAGAAGAGCAGTCAGGTGCCTCCCAGGACCTGCGGACATGTCCTTCTCTGACAGACTAAGAGAATTAAACCTGTTTAGTCTCGAGCAGAGAACACTGCGTGGGCGCCTAATCCAGGTCTTTAAAATCCTCATGTATTTTTTACCCAAAGCTTGGGCACATCACCATTTATAACATCCTTTACATACTCTGACAGTTTTCTCTCTCATGTGAGACATTTTGATATATTGTTGGACCTTCTTTCCATTTTGAACTTTTAAAGCTAGTTCACCATTTTTGGGACCTGCATCACTGAAGCCAACAGGTAGTATTTGGGGCCTGGCTGAGTTTAGGTGAGCCTCTTCTGGGCAGGCCAGTGAAGTTCCTGGCTGTTTTAATGTGTTTTTGGAGGCCTCACACACCTTTTTGTCATGTTTGTGACACCAATACACAACATTAGGGGTTCCCCCAGAAAACACAAGAAATGTATCCTTCAAGCAGCAATTCACTCTACATGAGATTTAAATAATATTTCCCTAAAGCCATATTTATAAACATTACATTAAAAAAAACACATGAAAAATAATAATAATTCAAAAAGGACAAAAAAGGAAAATAAGCATAGACCAGGGAACAAACCTTCGTTAAACGATAACAAACATCATATGCAATGAAGAAATCAAAGCATGAGCATCACCATGAATCAATTTACAAAATTGTCTGGATATTTTGTATCAATTTTTGGAATTGTTTCTATTATTTCTGCACCATCTTGACCGTCATTCAGGGTTGCATATGGTTGCCGTTATTTTTGAATGCTGGTTATTAGGGCATGCATGGTTGTGAATGGGAGTATCCACGAAGGTAATGGCCCTGATTTCACTGTAATGGAAAATAAGATCTTCCAGAGCAATCTTTCTCTGTATCATAATGTACGCTGAAAACTGATGCTTCGTAAGATTTTTCTTTAAGAGAAGCAATATTGAGTACCTTTGTCAGGGTCACGTCTCTCGTTTCTAGAGGTGGGTTCTCTGGGGTCATGACCTTGACTTAATCACAACCAGTGTAAAAGATCAGCCTTTCACTAGGAAGCTTCCCGATTTGCAGATATTGATCTGTTGTGTATTTTCTCTTCTTGTATTGCCTGGTTTCGACTTATTGCCTGTTAATTGACCTTGATTTTGCCTCTCGTCTGAGTTACGGTCACAATGGTTATTTTTGTTTTCTGCTGTTTTCCCTTTTGCCCACTTTTCCCGGTTTATTCACAAAATTAGTTCTCCTGTTTTCCTGCTGAGCCAGGACACTTTGCAGATGAAAACCCCTTTTGAATCATGTCATTCAAAATCTTTCTTCATCAAATCTCTAGTGTATTGCCCTTTGCTATTGCTTTTTGACAGTGAGTTAGCCCTTTGTTTGTCTTGACTTTCCTGGCTTAGACTCCTTGTTGGTTTTTATATGTTCTTCTCCTGGTCACTCTCAAATAATGTGCCTTGCACTCATCACAAAAATTCTCCCAAATGTATGGGATGAAATAAACTAAAAAAAAAAACAGCCACAAAAATAAAACAAAAACAGTAAAATGTAAACAAAAACAATTATTTACGGTTTATTACTAAGAATCAGTAATAGACAGGTAGAAGTTGTTTCAAAACACAGCATGTAAACTTGACAAACTACCAGTGACCTTTTCTAAACAAAAAAGCTGATGACAGATTGTAATCGAGTCAATGATGGCTCACGGTCACCATCTATAGGTACAAAAAAGTTTGGTAATTAGTAAGCAATGGGGCTGGAGAGCTGCAGCAAAGCAAAGGGTGCTGCAGGCCATTTATACTGATTTACATGTATTTGAGCTAAATGGCCTGCTAATCCATCTGCATCAAGACGGATGAAGAATAGGGAAAAGATAAATAATAATGGTGTCTTTATTAAACAATATATCAATGCAAGGGATGAAAATACAGAGAATAAATAAGCAGAAGTAAAACAAAGAAGTTATACGCTGTTTGGGCTGTTGAATCCCTGTATATCTGGCGTGTGATTCAACCACTTTCCTACCGCTGTAGTCCAGCAAAGTACTTCCCTTCTCGGATTCCATTTATCTCTCTCTGTTTTCTCGGTACAGGGTATTGTTCACCTCATTCTTTTCCCAACTCTGCATTTAATGAGTCCAACCCAAACCCAAGTGTAACTAGCATGTAGGTTGATAATATTGTTTACTGTTAACGTCTATAAATATAAATGTTTAACACTAGAATCCCTGAAGTCAACGAAAAAACTCATAATCCCAGGCCATCTTAAATTCCATCGCATCTCTCCACTAGCGTCTTTTGTTTTCCAAATGTGTCGATCAGCACAAGCAGCAAGCAGCCTGCTATCCCATCTGTCCCCCACCACTGTCACAGCTCAATTCGGGCAAAAAGCTCTCCCACCTCAAGTCTGTTTATCTGGATGTGAGGTGCCTAGAGTTGTACTGGGGAAATAATATATCTTTATTTGAAACACATGCATTTCATGTGTGTTCTGTGTTTACAATGATCTGTGTAAATGAAGGATGACATGAATTAGGGAGAAATGCAAGAAATGTTGAACACATACCTAAAACACAAACCTTTTTCATGTTATAGTACTAATGACAAAATTTTGACATGAAGTGTATAATGTGTGAAGACTGAAGTCCAAGTATCAAATAAACACTTTCAATAGTCTATCTAATTTTAAAGTGCAAGAAAGCTGGATTAGCCCGTTGTTTCAACCTCCAAAATTTCATTAATAACAAAAGCACCATCTGGGACAGTTTATGGCTTAATTGCAATCTTATTTTCTTGTTTATTTGAAAGTGGAGAAAATGCTGACAAGAACAAAGCAAGACCTCGGGAGTGTTGCGCCTGAGCTGTTTCACTGGTGAGTCATGGGCTATAGGGTGACAATAAGTGGAGGATTGCAAAGGCCTGCACTTTCCTTCTGCTATTTTCCATCCTGAGAAGACTACCTGTCACTCGGCGGCCATATTTAGGCAATGCTGTGTAAATCAAGTGTAACTACAAATTTATGTGCTGCCTGAATCTACATATGTAGCACTATCAGGTTGTATGGTTTGCAAAGCCACAGTTTATGCCACTAGTTATAAAATTTAAAAATAAAAACTTACTATCTATAATACATCAATAAATGTGTAACTTCTTTGCTCCCTGTTCTGGTACTTGATTTAATTGCAAGAGTTAAAGATGTAAAACAAAAAAAGGGGAAGTAGTGAACTACAGTACCTGACAGTGTACTAAGAACAAGACATTTCAGGCATTCTGTTAAGGTCTACATAATAAAGAGTATAAAGGGGAGAATAGGGTCACTCTAAGACCCCACCATGACAAAATACCAAGGTTACTTCCAGCCAAGCACCAGCTTCACATGTGGGGTTGAAGAACCCCTACGTTTACACCATGGCCTCCAAGCTCTAATGGCCCAGGGCTTACTGCATCTCTGATCACTATGTCTTAGATCACTAGGCCTTAGAGAATGGATCTTCAGAGTGGCTCTCAAAGTTCACATTCTGCTACAGGAAGGGCAGAGTCCCATGCTTTCCATTCCTTAACTATGTGTGCCCTAGATTAGTGTTTCCTAAATCATCAATTTATATTTTTTTTTTTCCAATTGTCAATGTATCATTAGTAATTCTGAAAACTCAAAAAGGTCCATAAACCCCCAAGACCCCACCTCCCACCCTCAGCCATCCAATTTACACTTATACAAAGAATTTCTCTTACTCTAACCAGTCCACCTATTACAAAGTGGGCAGGAGATATTGTCTTGAAAGACTCACTTTAAAATTCTTGAAGGGCACCTGGCCCAGCAACCACTATTTTATACTCTTGATAATGGCCCTTTAATTATTTTAAGGGGCTCGGAGTACACATACAAATCATACCACCAGCACCCTCTGACATGTGCAGCAGTCTGATTATGTGATCCTGCCTTGCCCTGTCCTGCCCTGTGCCAACCATAAAACTTTTTACAGTATGCTTGTGAATATGAGAGTTTGGAACATTCTCACATGTAATAATACACATTTTAAATATGGCCAAATTTATCTTAAACATAAACACACATACAATCAACTGGCTTACAGTGTTTTTTTAAATTACCACAAGCTCTAATAGTCAATAACCACTTGAGCAAATAAAGGAGAATTCAAAATGAAAATGCGAATAATTGCATAGAGTATGCATCAAAATAAAAATATAATGAGATGTTGAATTCCAAAAGATATTAATGTGCCAGTAATTTTGTTGAGATAAACAAAGAGAAGCCAACAACAATATGTAAAATCATCAGACACTATTTCAAAAATGCAAATCATCTCCTTTAATTAAAAACTAATATATAAATCAACATATTTAAATAATATAGTGAAATGCTCTGGAATTGTGATAAGCTGGTAAAGTGAGTGCTTATTTATTATAAAATATTCAGATGAGAGTTTGTGCTTTCATTTCTGTAAAGCCACTGCTAAATTGTGAGTATCCAGCACTTCCCCGACTTTCATTTATGGATTAGTCTGTTACCTGTTGAGTATCCAAGACAGCAAGTTTCTGATATCCCAGATTAGTATTTTATGGGTTTAGAGCAGCTTCCTTCATGCTGTCTACCACATCTCCAAGTTGTGCTTCTTTTCTCTCAATAAACCTAAGAGGATTCCATTTTAGAGATAGTAAACGTTTCAAATGTGCTTTACAATTAAACAATTTACTGTAGTTCTCCATACAACGATCACCATAATTGTATTCTAAGATGAGAAATTATGTTCAAGGAGTTATGTATTTGAACTTTGCAAGCATCATTGTATCAAACAGCATGACAGCAGGATTCAACAAGTATTAGTCTGGTTGGCTAAATTACTAATTGCTTGACTGCAGCATAGCAGATAAACAAATCCACAGTAAGTTTGTGACAATCACTCACTCCTGACAGGTTTTTTATATCCTGCTCTCTCTTGGACAGATACTAATGTGTTACATTTGCCTCAGTGTCAGAAACTCTGGCCTTGGGAGTAATTTATCATATATAGCTGATGACATTAGAGAAACATTTTGTAATAAACAGCTTCTTTGCAGAAATACCATCAACTCAATGACAACAAGGCAGTACTATTTATTGAAGGATCTATGTCACTGCTCAAGAATCACAATGTTTTTAGTCTAAATATTGTATTGACATTGTATTTGACAAAAGAAAAACCCCATCTGGGTCACGTTTGGCTGACAGTCAGTTTATACCACTTGAGTAACATTTCCAAAGTCCATCTTCTGCTCAAGACAGATGATGACGTTCTTTGTAATACTGTCATCTCAAATTATTCAAGGGGCTGCTACTATTTTTAATGTATATAAATGATCTGGACAAGGTTATAATCCATAATCTGGTTAAACTTGCAGGTGCTACCAAACAAAAGTGCCCAGTTTTGCTGATTGATCCTTCCACATAGCACATGTAGCACAACTTCTGGTCCAGGCTTTGGTGTTGTCACATCTGGATTATAGCAACTCACTTCTGGCAGGAGTACCCATCTATGCTATCAAACCGCTGCGGATGATCCAGGATGCAGTAGTCAATCTTGTATTTGACCAGCTGAGACGGGCACATATCACTCCTCTCTTCAGGCTACATTGGCTCCCTGTAGCAGCACACATTAAGTTCAAATCCCTGATACTTGCCTACAGAGTAGTCAGTGGGTCAGCACCTGAGTATACGGAGACAACAGTGATGTGCTATACTACTTCTCGCCCACTCAGCTATCAAGTTTCAATCTAGACTCTTTTCCTGTGTAGTTCCTAGTTGGTGGAACAAGCTGCCCTCCTTCATCCATACTGCTGACCCTCTCAATGTATTTAAGAAGCAGCTGAAGACCCATCTGTTCTGTGAATAACTGTCAAATTAAAAACAATGCTCTGTAAAGTTTTATATTGTTGGTTAACCTGTTTTGTAAGTTTGATTGTAATCTATGATTGTAAATTATTACTTATTACATCTTTTCACTTATGGCTATCAACTTTAGTTACCTGTCCTACTATGCTTGCTGAACAAACAGCCCCAGCCTAATGTTACTAGATTATATTTACCTATTTTGTAAATTGCTTTGGATAAAAGCATCTGCCAAGCAAATAAATGTAAATGTAAATTGGGATGAAACAAACACCTGCAGCCACTTAGGCCCACCAGGACTAACTTTGCAGACCCCTGATTTAAACATAAAATCTGTACTCTCTTCCCATTGAAATACAGCAGTTGGGGCCCTGTCCTGGAAATCAGCAAACTAAAACATGAAATAAGTTCCTTTAGAAATCAGAGGCATGCTTTTGTGGTCAGTCATTATCATTTTGTCAAAGGTATTACAAAATGTCATGTGCAAATTCATCACACATTTAAATTCCATACTTCAAATTCATACCTTAACATAACCTTGTAACATTTTCATGTAACTAAAAATACTTCAACACCTCTTGGAGAATGCAAAGTACAGATTGGACAGCTCAGTTACAGCTAATCACATCAGCACATAATTATAAGCCAAGCAAATGAACTCCATCAATTTATTTTCTAAACCTGCTTTATCCATTTCACTTCTAAAAGTAGCCAGATATAACCTTGGCAGCATAAGACATGAGGTGGAAGTTGACCTCAGACCAAATTCCAGTCCACACCAGGATACACTCTCACTGGAGAGCCACCAATTAAGTCAAACATGCCTATCATTGGGAAGTAAAATTAAATTAGGCATTGTGAGAACACATGGACCTGTGAAGAAAAGCACAAAATATCTGCTCTGCAAAAGTACTCATGATCTCAGGACCTGTAAGGTCACAGCTCCAAATACCAGATCACCCTGGAAAACACAGATAAACAGTACATTCAAAATCCTTTTGTTAACATTCATAAAGTTATTTTATTTTAATGAAGGCCAATATCAAAGCTCTACTCCATTTTGACTCTTCTTTTAGTGTTATTAGGCAGCTCCAGGTTACCGAGAGTTTATTTTTCCCTGCTGTTTTGACTGATTAATAAAGCACTTTGTATTGTTCTCTGCTGTAATAGCCAGCATGGGGTAAGGAGAGGAAGATCCTGCCCAATCAAGCTTCTACATTTTTTGAACATGCATGCAATTGCAATAGTTGAACAAAGCAGAGCATACAACATAATATACTTAGACAATTAAAAAGCATTTGATAACATCCCACACTGGCGATTGATTCTGAAACTAGAAGCTTTAGGCATCAGAGTTACAAAAACTGCATCTTAAGTTAGATAACCAGCAGGAGACAAAGAGTACGGATACGAGGGAAATGCTCCACATGAAGTGAGGTCATCATTGGAGTCCTTGAGGGGTCTGTTGTGTGTCCGTAACTATTTCTGATTTATATTAAATGGGATGGATGAATGGAACAACCACTACCGCAAAAGTACAAAAGATATAAACAACTTGCTTACTGGGAAAACTACCAAATGATAAAGTAAGCAGAATCTGAAACTCAAAATCCAAGTTTTTGTTTTCTGTCCTCCTGGCCATCGGACCGTACTTTATTCTTTATTTAGTATTGTCAAATCTTATTTTTACATTTCTATTTTTATAACTTTTTTTTCTTTATTTTGTAAAGTACTTTGAGCTACATCATTTGTATGAAAACATGCCATATAAATAAATGTTGTTGTTGAAACAAGTATCTATATGTATTTTAAATGCATATAAAAGAAAAGAGAAAAAAATGACAAAGTATACAGTTCCACTCTATATTTTAAATTAAGTAAAAGCAATTATTATAGAATGAAGTACAGTATTGTGCATAAAACAAAAACGTTTACAAGAAGTAAACATAATGCAATCAAATCAAATCAACATATGGAAAACACATGGAAAAACAGAATGTTCCCACAAACTAGTTATACACCCAAATTTAATATCTCACATGTAATACAACAAAATTTGTAAACACAAGAAATAAAACAAAAATTGATGTTCTACAAATGCCAATGGACCATACAAAAGAGTACAAAGGAAATTATCTTCAGAATTATTTGCATGCAGCGATCACTAGTTGAACTTCTAAGCACATTACTCTGGGACATTATCCCTGTTTAAATTGTAGTTGTTGTTTGAATGTTTTAAAAGGTAGGTTGATTACTATCTTACACATTGATCTAATTTCAGTTCAGAAGGTGTTGTTTTATCTGTTTTTTAGCTATTAACAATTATCTCTTTTCTTTTATATTCATTTAAAATACATATAGACACTTGTTTTGGGTTCTGCTTACTTTATCTTTTGATTTATATTAAAGACATTGACTCAAGTATAGTTAGTGAACTTGTGAAATTCACACATAACGCTAAAATTGGAGCAATGGCAGATAATGAGAAGGCAGCAAAAACAAATCAGAAACACTTGGAAAAACTTCAGAACTGGGTGAACACTTGGAAAATGCAATTTAATGTAGAAAGGTACAAAGAGCTACACGTGGGCAAAAGGAACATCAGTTAAAAATACAAGATGGAAGACACTGTCCTAAAAAAGCAACCTCTGGAAAGGATTTACATTAGATAGATCAACTTTATTAATCCCAAGGTGAAAATGAGATGCATGAAACATAAAAACAAGGACAAATAATAGCCAATCAATTAATCAATCAAATGATATCTAAATAAACTAAAAACAAACAAACAAATAAATAATAAGTATTGTTAAACTATGTAAAAATATTATTTCAAAATAAACTTAAAGAATATCCCGAGAGGGAACATTGAAATGCCTGATAGCAGTGGGCAGAAAAAAACCCCAGAGGTGCTTCTTAGCACACTGCATCTTCTTAGCTCACTTTTGCATCTTGTAAGCAATGTGCAGAAGTGATTGAAAATACAAATAAAATGTTAGGTTATACTGTTAAAAGTGCTGAATATAAATCAAGGAACATTATGCTCAAACTACATAATGCACTTGTGACACCACATCTGGAGTATCGTGTGCAGTTTTGGTCACCACGCTATAAAAAGATATAGCACCACTTGAAGCAGCGCAGAGAAGAGCAAATACGTGTTACCCAGGACTTAAGGGCACGTTCTACTGTAACTGACTCAGAGAATTACACCTGTTTAGTCTCGAGTAGAGAAGACTACATGGAGATCTAATTGTGTCTTCATAATTCTCAAAGGTATTGATAAAGCAGATCTAGCAAAGTTCTTTCAGATAAAGGGTGAAACACATGCTCAAGGACACCATTGGAAATTAAGGGGAGGTGCATTTAGGAATGAAACCAGAAGGAACTTCTTTATGCAAAGAGTTGTGAGAATGTGGGACAAACTACCGAGTCATATAGATGAAGCACAAACCTTGAGAAGCTTTAATTAGTACCCCGATAAGATATTGGGAATAGTTCAGCTATTGGCTAAACAAACAAGCTGGACGGACTGAATGGTCTCCTATGGTTTGTCAAATTTCTTATATTCTTATTTTGCAGTACATAAAGGTATACATAAGCAACATGGTGGCACAGTGATTAGCGCCACTGCCTCCTACTCTACTTGTTCAGTTAACATATATCGTATCCTTCCCTCTGTATTCAGTTTAACACTGTTTTACATTCCCTTCTGTTTTCAACTCAGCTGATTAAAATTTCCTTTACATGAGTTTGTGAAAAATAGATAAACCCGTTTTAGTGTGGGATGCTGTATAACCTATAACACTACATGTAAAAATAAAATTGGGCTGACTAAGGGAATTATTGGCCAGTTATATTTTCTATTTGAAGCAAGTAATTAAAGGAGCATGTATTAAAATAGAAACCCTACGACATCTACTTGAATTTACACAGGGAAAATTAGCTTTTTAAGAAGAGGAAAAAATATATGATATTGTCCTCTGACAGAATTTGCTAAAAAAAAGCTCAACAAGCAGCTAATCATTAGCATACCCCAAAGCAAGAAACAAGAAGGTAAATATTGTTTTCTGCTCTAAGTCTACAATTTATTATTTATGTAATGATATCACTTTTTATGCTGTTTTGAGTTAAGCGAGGTGATGATTAGTGAGCATCATTATGGCTTCATGCCAAGAAAGAGCACCAGAGATGCAATATTTGCTCTGAGGATGTTGATGAAGAAGTACGGAGAAGCCCAGAAAGAGTTGCATTGCATCTTTGTGGACCTGGAGAAAGCATATGACAGGGTGCTTCGAGAGGAGCTGTGGTATTGTATGAGGAAGTTGGGAGTGGCAGAGAAGTATTTAAAAGTTGTACAGGATATGTACGAGGGAAGTGTGACTATGGTGAGGTCTGCTGTAGGAGTGATGGATGTGTTCAACGTGGAGGTGGGATTACATCAGGGATCGGCTCTGAGCCCTTTCTTATTTGCAATAGTGATGGACAGGTTGACCGATGAGATTTGACAGGAGTCCCCGTGGACTGTGATGTTTGCTAATGACATTGTGATCTGTAGTTAGAGTAGGGAGCGGGTTGAGGAGACCCTGGAGAGGTGGAGATATGCTCTGTAGAGGGGAGGAATGAAGGTCAGTAGGAACAAGAAAGAATACATGTGTGTGAATAAGAGGGAGGTCAGTGGAATGGTGAGGATGCAAGGAGTAGAGTTAGCAAAGGTGGATGAGTTTAAATACTTGGGATCAACAGTACAGAGTAAAAGGGAGTGTGGAAGAGAGGTGAAAAAGAGAGTGCAGGCAGGGTGGAATGGGTGGAGAAGATTGTGAGGTGTGATTTGTGACAGACGGGTATCAGCAAGAGTGAAAGGGAAGGTCTACAGGACAGTAGTGAGACCAGCTATGTTATATGGGTTGGAGACGGTGGCACTGATCAGAAAGCAGGAGACAGAGCTGGAGGTAGCAGAAGTAACAATGCTAAGATTGGGTGTGATGAGGATGGACAGGATTAGAAATGAGGACATTAGAAGGTCAGCTCAGGTTGGACAGTTTGGAGACAAAGTCAGAAAGGTGAAATTGCGTTGGTTTGGACATGTGCAGAGTAGAGATGCTGGGTATATTGGAAAAAGGATGCTAAGGATAGAGCTGCCAGGGAAGAGGAAAACAGGAAGGACAAAGAGAAGGTTAATGGATCTGGTGAGAGAGGACATGCAGGTGATAGGTGTAACAGAACAAGATGTAGAAGACAGAAAGATATGGAAGAAGGTGATCCATTGTGGCAACCCCTAACGGGAGCAGCCGAAAGAAGAAGAAGATGTTGTTTTGAGTGAACACAACAACAATGCTTGCAATAGGGCAAAAGAAACCTGCTTTGTAATTTGCTTTGGATGAAAGTGTTAGCTAAATCTATACTAATAAAAGGCAAAGCCCTCACTCACTCACTCACTCACTCACTGACTCACTCACTCACTGACTCATCACTAATTCTCCAACTTCCCGTGTGGGTGGAAGGCTGAAATTTGGCAGGTTCATTCCTTACAGCTTCCTTACAAAAGTTGGGCAGGTTTTATATCGAAATTCTACGCGTAATGGTCATAACTGGAAGCAGTTTTTCTCCATTTACTGTAATGGAGATGAGCTTCAACGCCGTGGGGGAGTTTCGTGACATCATCACGCCTCCCACGTAATCACGCAGTACATAGAAAACCAGGAAGACCTCAAAAAGCGCTGAAGAAAACATGCATTATATAATTGAGAAGGCAGCGAAACAATAAGAAGCGAAGCGAGTGACATATACAACCATATTCATGAGTTCTGCTACTGAAACAAAGCACGATGTAAACCTACACTTTAAATTAAGTTCATAGACAGGCTGCGCTGGCGTTTGTAATTTAGTGCCTGCCCATATAAGGCCGTCCGTCAGCGCAATCCAATAGCAAACTGCCACGGGTAAATATTCACGGGTGAAGGACTGTGCTTATGGAGAGGAAGATGAGATGGTCAGGGTGGTGTGTTTGACACAAACTCAGCGAAACTGCGAGAGAAAGTTTTAAGTGCCAGGACTAAGGTAACATTAAATACAGCCATGGACATAGCACGAGATGGCACCAGCACAGCTGGGAACCTTCGATGCATGTACACCGAGTGGCTCACGGAACTGACGCAGTGCACAGATAAAAGCAACAGTTCCAAAGAGCTGAACAAAACCGAATTACACAATTGAAAAGGCAGCAAAAATATGAAGCGCCTCATACATACAAGCATATTCATAAATCCAACTACTGCGGAAACAAAGCACACGTTGGAAAAGTCAATGTCCCGCTAAAGGAAGACAGTGTAAAAACCCGTGCATGCAGTGTGTCAGGTCTCAGATAAAGAAGAAGACGAGCTGTTTATTGATGCAGTAAGAAACGAATCGATGAATGAAACCTGTCATCTTTACAACGATTGACAAACACGGAATGTAACTTGAACACAACACATCCTACAAATACGAACCTGATTGAAAGAAATAATGATAATCAAATCCTTGATGACAGCAACACTCAGTAACACTCACAAAACAAATACTGTATATTGACAGTCATGTTACGTTATTTTTAAAATGTTCCCTTTTCTTTTCTAGCTTTTTAACACACTACTTCTCCATGATACGTGGGTATATATATATATGTATATATATATATCCCGATCTACATACTCGAATAATGGATACTTTATTCGCCATCAATGATTGTTTTGGTAAAGCCATACTCAGTGTATTCATTAGATGAACGGTAAAAAAGTAAGGGCAAGGGGAGGATGACTTATTGAGGCATGCAGGCTGTAGTCTTGCGTCAACTCTATCTGAATTGCGATCACATTTGAAAAATATATCTTTTCAAGTTCTATTTAGTCCATATGTGTCAAACTCAAGGGCAGGGCCACATCCGCCCGCGTAATTATATCCGCCCGAGATCATTTTATATACTGTATTATTGTTATTAAAGCCCGGTATATGAAGCGCTGGTAACACAATAAACTACAGATCCCATAATGCAGCGCTTCAGCTGCCTTGCCGAACAGTTACCGCTTAATCAAGTCTACCTTAAGATGCTGCAAGTTATTGCGAAGCTAGCTCACACGATGCTGAAGAGAAAAGTTGATTCTGAAAATAGAGCCTTTAAAACCGATGGGAGGCTGAGTATATGTTTACTGAACCCGTGTGTCTCATTTGTGGAGCTAATGTGGCTGTAATTACAGAATTTAATCTAAGACGGCACTATAAAACAAAACATCAGGGTAACCTGAAAGACCTGAATGCAATGCAGAAGATACAGAAAGCAGAAGAATTAAATAAGAATCTGACACTTCAGCGGACGTTTTACCGTGCACAATCACAAAGTGATTTCAATTGAGCTGCTTTTATGGGAGACACAACCACTTGCCCCACTTTCCCTATTACCAAGTAATGTTAAACCAAGTCGTCACTACGGTGTTCCCAAATCGCACTTTGCTGATAAACTGAGCGCACTGAGTTTGCACGGCGCTTTGGTGACTTTGAAGAACAAAAAAAGTCCGTCTACATGCGGCTCGAACCTTGTGCATGTTTGGTAGCACATATCTGTGTGAGAAGCTCTTCTCAGTGATAAAGACTAACAAAACAGCACACAGGAGTCGCCTCACTGATGAGCACCTGCAATCCATCCTGAGAATCTCCACAACACAGAACCTCACACCAAACAGAAACGAACCTGTTGCCAAAAAAGATGCCAGGCGTCCAGCTCTAAAATGACATATGAGCAAAGACAACTGAATGATTTGATTTGTTATTGCTGAAAGGAACACATTTTATTTATATTTCTAGGTTTTGTTATGCAGCATGTTCATATTTGAATTTGTATAATTTTGACAGGATATATTTTTATGGAGAGCAAAATCTTTTGGGATATTTAAAATCTAAGTTTATTTTTATAAAATATAAAATTACATAAGAGTAAAGAAATTTGAATGTTTGTTCTTTTAATGTTTACTTTATTTCTAACTTGTATAATTTAGACAGGATATATTTTTATGGAGAGCAAAATATTATAAGTTGTTTAAGGTTTGAGTTGATTTATTCAGGAATAATATTCCTGTCTGTTTTTACCATTCCTACCAAAGATATTTCTGTCGACTAAATAAAAATTCCTTCTATTTAAAATTTAAATAGAACTTGAACAAATACGATAGTTCATAATATCCACGCAGACTGTCATCCGTTTTAACAAACAGCGTATTGCACTGATACGAAATAGCTGTGTGTGTATATATGTAGATATGTATGTATATGTATATATATGTTTATATATGTATGTGTATATGTATAGATATGTATATATATATGTTTGTGTGTGTGTGTAAATATATATATATATATTTATATTTATATTTATATATATATTGTGACGGACAGCCGGGTCCCATGCCCGGCCAGGACGCCTCTGATGCATATGTCCCGGGGGAGCCATCATGGACTTTGCAATACCTCCCCCGGGGCGCTTGGGGGCAGTCTCCCTGGCACTGGATTCCTCCTCAATCTCCCCGTGGCTCCATGGGACATGGAGTCCACCACAGCAGCCCGGTTGGGAGATGGGGTGGCCGCTAGGGGGTGCTGCAGAGATCCAGCCACCACACTGGACGGTTTATCAGCCCCACCCGGAGGTGCAATTAAGACCAGCTGGTCAGGCACCTGGATCACTCCCGGGTGGGGCATAAAAGGGCCTGCCTCCCAGCAATCGAAGCCAGAATCGGGAGGAAGAGGACGAGGTTGCCTGGGAGGAGTGGTGGAGCAGGAAAGTGTTTGGTTTCTTTGTGTGTTGGTGTTTGGGACTGTGTTTGGGCTGTGTGGCACGGGGAAGACGTGTCACACAGCTGAAGAAAAATAAAGCCCTTTTGAGTGTGAACACGTGCCTCTGCGTATTCTATGCCGGGTCGGGCGCTATAAAGCGCCTTGTTTACAATATATATATATATATATGACAACAACACTCATCACTCGCAACAGTGACAAAACAATTACATTGACAATCATGTTACGTTATTTTCAAAATGTTTCCTTTTCTTTTTCATTGCTTCTTTAACACACTACTTCTCCGCTGCGAAGCGCGGGTATTTTGCTAGTAAACAAATAAAAATTAATAATTGACTGATAGTTGAGGAGAGTTCATTATTTTTAGTACATTTTGTTCTTTTTTGGATTCAGTATTTTTTGCTTCAGTCATGACTTCAGCTTAGGATTTTGCACTTGGATTTGAATTGACTTTTAGGCAGATTCTTAATGCCTATGGTTGTGTTATTTTATGCTTTTTTGTCATCTTTTTCAATCTAACAAATAAATTTCTAAAGATTGAATGTTGGATTTGTTCCCAAGCCAGTGATGATTTATGATTACTATCACTCGTAGAGTATTTCTGTACAATGTGTAAGATTTTTGGAACATTGGATATTTGAATTTTTGAAGACAATTTCCCATTTTGGGCCTGTGTAGGCCAAAGCTTGAAAGTAGAGTTTCAGGACATTCTAGGCAGGGCAGGGAAGGCCCTGGCTTAGTTTAAAGTTGTTTTAGAGGCCTTATAACCCTTTGCTATTTTTTGTGTACTTAAATGATAATACTAATAATTTAAAGTGAGGACGGCACAGTGGCAGCACAGTGGTGCAGTGGTAGCGCTGCTTCCTCGCAGAAAGGAGACTGGGGCCACAGAGTTCGCTTCCCAGGTCCTGCCTGCGTGGAGTTTGCATGTTCTCCCCGTGTCTGCGTGGGTTTCCATTGGGTGCTCTGGTTTCCTCTCACAGTCCAAAGACATGCAGGTTTGGCGCATTGGCGATCCAAAGTTGTCCCTAATGTGTGCTTGGTGTGTCTGCATGTGTGCCCTGCGGTGGGCTGGCACCCTGCCCAGGGTTTGTTCCTGCCTTGCGCCCTTTGTTGGCTGGGATTGGCTCCAGCAGACTCCCGTGACCCTGTGTTAGGATATAGTGGGTTGGATAATGGACAGATGGATAATTTAAAGCTGACAATTGGAGACCAACACATCGAAAATATCTCAACCATGCACAACTTTCAATTATTTAAAAATAAGAAATTCAAAAATATACCAAGATTCAGATCTAATCCAACTGTCATTGAAAAGACACAATATAAACAATGATAATTAACGTGTTGACTGCCACAGTGAAAACAGGTACATTTGTTCCCGATGCAAATGTAAAATCAGGGGTTTATTTTAATTGTGTAATTGAATGCATTTTCTTATTGATCAAAACTCACAATAAAAATGTAATTTCTCAAAAAAAAATCTGTTCAAGTTACATTGTGGCTGGCACATGGAACAGTAAATTCTTTGTGTAACTAGCTGCACAATAACTCAGCTGCATCTCATAAGTTAAGTTTTTGTACAATTCATTGCAATCTAGTGCTGTAGTTACCATTTGAACTTCGTAGTGATGAGATCCTAATTGTTTGGAGATATTCAGATGGTTGTGGTTCTACATATGAAAACTAGTACAATATATTTTTCCAACATATTGCTAACAATAAAAAATAACTGGAAGTGAAATACAGTGATCCCTCCTCGATCACCGGGGTTGCGTTCCAGAACCCCCTGCGAAAGGTGAAAATCCGCAAAGTAAAAACCATACGTTTATATTACTATTTTTATATTGTCAGTGTTGGGTTACAGATTTGCACAGAAACACAGGAGGTTGTAGAGACATGGACTTTAAAACACTACAAACATTTGTTTCTTTTTCAAAAGTTTAAACTGTGCTCCATGACAAGACAGAGATGACAGTTCCATCTCACAATTAAAAGAATGCAAACATACCTTCCTCTTCAAAGGAGTGCGCGTCAGGAGCAGAGAATGTCAGAGAGAGAGAGAGACAGAGAGCGCGTGCGCGAGAGAGAAAACTAAACAATTAAAAATCAATACGTGCTGTTCGGGCTTTTAAGTATGCAAGCACTACGCAGGAAGCATATCGTATATCATTGAGGAGTTTTATTTAATACGTAATATGTGCTCTGATTGGGTAGCTTCTCAACCATTCGCCAATAGCTTCCCTTTTATGAAATCAACTGGGCAAACCAACTGAGGAAGCATGTACCGTAAATTAAAAGATCCATTGCCCGCAGAAATCCGTGAACCAGCAAAAATCTGTGATATATATTTAAATATGCTTACATATAAAATCCACGACGGAGTGAAGCCGCGAAAGTCGAAGCACGATATAGCGAGGGATCACTGCATTCTGTTCTGGGACGCCATTTTCCATTCTTATTTCAGATGCACTCCATTCTCTTCTTTTACAAAAGTAAAACATTAAAAACAATAAAAGTGGACCAGAATGGAAAGCTCAACAAGACAAAACCCAAACAAGGAGCCCAGCATAATTCTAACACAGCCAGCCTTTGAATGTTCAGACAATTCATGATGCATATAAACTCTGAAGACAAAATGTGAGTAATCGTTAGTTTAGGAGGAAGCCATTTTTAAAAAAATAGAACAGCTAAAGCACAATGTGAACTATCAGCTTGCCCCATATGAGTTTATAAGGTTGTTACTTAGTTGGTGTAGAGGGTTGGGCACGGGCTCCAGAAAAACGTGGACAAAATTATCCACCATATGCTCCTCGACTATCTGTGCTACTTGTCTGAGATGGGCTCAAGTCTACAGTAATCAAGACAGACCTCACATTTTGTCCTTGATACATGGGTTGCCCATTTGATCTAAAATAATAAAACACACCTGGTCCCTTTCCCTCTCTGCTGCCTTTTCCTCTTCAGATAGAAAAGACCAATTTTATTGCTTCCTCTTGGTATCACTTATTGAGCAGACCACTTTTACAGTCTGTATTTTGCTGGAAAAATGTGGTGGTCACTACCACAATGGTTTGGTTTAGCGATTCTAGTGTAGTCATGTTGGGGCTTTGGTTCCCCAATGAGCATGTTGATTCATCATTATTTTCACCCATCCATTGTGCATCACACACAGTCATTAGCATTGCAACTATAAACCTCATTCACAAGGCCCAAGTGGGTAGAAGAAAATTGCTACCACGCTACTGTTGCTAGCATATAACTTTGGACAACAGAATAGGCTGAAAAGACTGATTTTCTTATTTTTCAGCATTTATTTGGCATTTTTATTATAATTTTTGATTTTTATGACTCTAATAGTACATCTTCTTCCTTTTTTTGTTTATTTTTTCTCAGCCCTAGCACCTGGAAACACACATAATCAGACACTCGTCCTCACATTAAGGTGGATAAATCAACACTGTATAGATGAGCCCTGTGAAGGTCTATAGTGTGTACACTCAAGTACACACACTGTGATTAGACTGTGCATAGAGCATTTTCTTAGGTTCTTAGGAACTGTGTTATTTGAAGGATGCCCATATTGATGCTATATAGCACCTTTATTCATGATATATATATATATATATATAGTGAATAAAGGCGCCATATAGCGCCTGACCCAGCACAGACTCACACAGAAGCACGTGTAAAAAAAAACGTTTATTTTTCTTCACCTGTGGGGCATGTCTTCCCCACTGGCATACACCTACTTCTGGCAACCTCATCCTCTTCCTCCTGATTCTGGTTCCTGAGTGGTGGTTGCTGGCTCTTTTTCTGATTGCACTTCCGGGCAGGGCTGTATAGTTGTCCAGGCCGGCTCAGGGACCCATGCAGCACCCCCTGGCAGCCATCCCAGATCCCAACAGGGCTGTGGAGAACTCCATCTCCCATGGAGCCCTGCGGGAAACTGAGGCACCATCGTCAGCCAGGGAGTCTGCCACCAAGCAACCTGGGGGAGGTACTGAGGAGCCCATGGTTGCTCCCCCGGAACATATATAGAAGGGGCTTCCCGGCCGGGCATGGGACCCGCTGCCCGCCACTATATGTGTGTGTGTGTATATATATATATATATATATATATATATATATATATATATATTACATATAAATAAAAAGGAGATAATCAGTAATAACTATTCTGAACACTTTTACCATCCTGTTTAAACTATTGGTGTCTGGAAAGGTAATATCAATCTGACTTGAATGATATTAATAAAATGAGAGTCAAAGTAATAAAAACTTTTGTTGCTACATTACACAAACTTCTTGCTCTAGAAGTAAGAAACAACTGTTTTTGTAAAGCAAGCAAACATGTACAGTAAATTAGGAATACCAACAGGAGAATAATGCATGTCATTCTTATGCTGCTGTTCAATTCTGACATTTAACTGAAGACATATTGAGCATATCGGATCTGCAATACAAAAGGCCTTTTTAATATAATACATGAAAGGTAAAGAACAGAAAAACGACAGAAAACCCACTAGCACTGTATCTAATTATGAAGAGAGTGAATACAATTCAATAGCACCCCCACTGTTCACTTCATTACTGTGTGCTCACTGCTTCAATCTCATTCAGATTCAAAGGTGCAGAAAAAACAGGCCTATATTTTACAAATGCGCGGAACAGCTTGAGGTGTTAAATGAACACATAGTCCTCTTCGTAATCTGTTGGCTTTCCTGTTAGCCAGTTATTTTATTATTTAAATGCATTTAGGACACAGTATGAGAATTAACACAAAGACTGGACATAGTTTAATGAAAGTTTTGTCGGCCTCCCAGGCACATCAGAAAGGGTACTTGTGCTCATCACTGGTCAACCTGCTGTTGTGTGCCTATTTTATTCTAGGAGACCGAGTGAGAGGTCCACCTGCATGAGTATTTTGATGGCAGGACGGCCTAGTGGGTAAGAATTTGAAGTGATAACTATAAAACTGCAGGATTAGTCCCCTAACACTGACTTATGGTAGGTCTCTGATTAAGTTAATTTGCCTGATTATGCTGTAACTGTATCAATGCGTTTCTTTTTAAATGACATGAGCAATATTCTAAAAACAAATAAGCAAGTGGTCTTTATTTTATAAAATTTCCTTCTGTAAGAAACACCATCTCAAGACATTCTATCAGTTCAGAACTAACATACAAGTGTTTTTTTCTTGTGACATTCGGGCAGCCGCAGCTAAAGGACGTTTAGAGATAGTAGCCAGGTAGAATTACATTAATAGACAAGTAGTTGAAAAAGAAATCGATCCAGAAAGTTAGCAAAAAAACAGAATCCTACTTTACTGTTCTGTAGCCTAAATAAGAGAGCTGATATATATATATATAGCCAGAATTTTTTATAGAAGGCAGAACAGAGAGAGACAGAAAGTAACTGAAGCACCCCAGAAACCGTGAGCCCTGTTTGGCACCATAATGCTGGTCACTACAGTAGTTTATTTTAAGATGGCACATATGCAGGTTAGTAGAAATAAACATTGTGTATTGTTTGCTGGGCAGACATGCCTTGTGACCGACTCTCAGCAAACCCTGGAAACCTGAATAAACAGTAGAAGGTTCAGACTACTGAAAAAATAAAAATGTTTAGAAAGTTAGTTTCTTTATTGTATTTCTGCTAAACCTTATAACAACTAATTCATCTACACAATTTGGACCCTGTACTTTGCAAAGAGCTTTCAAACTTGATGGATGAAGTAATAGCTTGAAATTGACTTAGTGCACAAAATATGCATAAAATGGATTCATCGCATACAATAAGACATCTAAAATGAAGTTCTCACCAGTTAAGATTCTAATCAAATCGAATACGGTGTGTGTTTTATTGATAAGCTCAGCGTGCTGCATATTCGTACCGAAAAAAAACATCATGCACTGCTGGCCACATAAATAAATGTAATTAAAAAGCAAGACTTAAGATTCAAAGTCAGTATCTTAACATTGTACCTAAATTATTAAAATTAATAAAACTCAATAGATCTGAGGTGTCAACATTGTGGGATTGGCGATGCTAAATTGGCCTTGTACGTGTCTGGTGTGTGGGTGTGTATATGGCTGTGTGCCAGTGTGTGTGTGGGTGTGTATGGGGCTGTGTGCCGGTGTGTGTGCGTGGGTGGGTGTTTATGTGGTCACCCTGCAATGGAGACAAAACCCAAACAAGCAACTCCAGCTTAATCTTAACACAGCCAGCCTTTGATCATTCTGCGAATATATGATGCATATAAAGTTTGAAGACATAAAGCTGAGTGAACATTAGCTTTGGAGGAAGCCATTATTAAAATGCAGAGCAGCCAAAGCACTATCTGAGCTATCAGTTTGTCCTTTGTGAGTTCATAAGGCTGCTGTTTAGTTGGTGTTCAAGGCAGGGCCGTCTTAAGGCATGGGCATGGTGGGCAGTTGCCCAGGGGCCTCGCGAGCATAGGGGCTACCTGCTAATCTATGCATGTTATGACTTGCTGTCTATAAATAAATACTATACTATACTACACTATAAACATTTGTTATTGTGTTACAAGTGGACATTGGCATTCACCTCTGATTTAGTATTACGGTCACTTCTGCAACCTCACATTCCTGTATGTGTACAGATCTCATGCCCTACATAACGTAAAAGCGTATATGTTCAACTCAATTCTCTGCAAAGAAATTTTGCAAATGTTTGTATTGAAAACTTGATTAATAATAAATAATTCATAGTAATTTCAGACTGTGCCATCTCCGTCTGTATGGTTTACCAATTGAGCATCACTTATATGTTGAAATTTTTGTGTTTTTCAAGGCTCTTGTTATATTGTTCAAACATTTGTGTTGATTAATCTTTGCTGAACAGGATGTTTTTTAATGTTTAAACACTGATTTTGTTGGAAGTACCAATACAATAAATACATGTTTAATTTTATTGACCATTTACATTTCTATTCCTGTGAGTGGTTGTGTAGGTAGGGGCCCCAGTGCACTGCTTTGCCCGGGGGCCTATAATGCTGTTAAGATGGCCCTGTTACAAGGTTGAGGACAGGCTCCAGAAAAAATGTGGACAAAATTACCCAACCAATATTCAGTGAATAACTATACTACCTGACTAAAATGGGCAGAAATCTAAGTAATCAACAAAGACCTCATATTTTTATTTGATAAATAGGTTATTTACTTGGTCTGGTATAATAATACACACCCAGCCCTTTTCTCTCACGGCAGCCTGTTTCTCTTCGGACAGAAAAAACATTTTTTTTGGCTTCCTCTTGGCGTCACTTGTTGAACTGACAACTCTTATAGTCTAAGTATTTTGCTGGGAAGATGTTGTGTTGGTCACTAAAACATGCACAGTTACCAGTCATTAGCATTACAGCTATAAACCTCATTCACATGGCCAGAGTTGGTACAAGAAAGTTACTAACATGCTGCTGCTGCTCGCATATACCGCTGAGCAATAGAACAGGCTGGTTAGACCAATTACGTACTTTATTTGGTATTGTTTGTCATTATTGATTCGTTTGACCCTTTGCTACATGAGTTATCTTTAAATTTTTTCCTAACCCTAGCCATTTAAACACAGCTTCACAGAGATGGACAAATCAAAACTTTCTGCTCACTTCACTGTATTAAAGATAGATAACTTTAATTGAATAAATTTGTCATTTTTGCATATTCAGTCTACACTCAATAACTCATAAATGCATTTCAGAAGGTTTTAAATTGTATTAAAAATCAAAAACTGAAATCTTTCATTCACACTAAATTTACACTAATACTTTATACGAGCCCATTAGGCAGCATTTGCAGTCTATTTAAGTTAGTCTCTACAGGTTTTGCATACCTGGATTTGTCCAGTTTACTCCATTCTTCCTGATGGATCCTCTCACGCTCTGTTAGATTGAATGGGAAACATCTGTAATTGTCATAAACTGTCATTTTCAGGTCTCTCCATAGATTTCTATCAGGTTTAAGTCTGGGATTTGACTGAGCCATTCAAGGACAGTCAGAGACTTGTCCTGAAGCCACTCTAGCCTTGTCTTGGTTGTATGCTTTAGGTCATCGTCATGCTGGTCAGGATTTCATTAAGAACCTCCCTCTTTGCATCTGGCTACATTCATGTTTCCATCAGTTCTGACCAGTCTCCCTGTCCCTGCCACTAAGAAGCACCCCATAGCATGATGTTGCCACCACCATACTTCACCGTAGGGATGGTATTAGGCAGGTAATGAGCAGTGCCTACTTATAAAGCTTGGGAGTCTATCCATAGAGTTGTATGTTTGTCTCTTCAGACTAGAGAATCATTTTCTTCATGCTCTTGGATTTCTTTAAACTGTCATGCCTTTTACTCAAGTGTCTTCAGTTAGCTGCTCTGCCATAAATGCATGACTGATCAAGAGTTGCTGAGACTGCTGTCCTTCTGATAGGTTCTCCCATCATAGCAGAAGATTTCTGAAGTTCTGTTAGAGAGACCATTGGGTTCTTGGTCACCTCCTTCACAAAGGCCGTTCTTGCTCTGATACTCAGTTTGGCCAGACAGCCAACAGCCACTGTGCTCCTGGGAACACTCATAGCTTTAGAAATGTTTGATCCCTTTTCCCCGATCCATGCCTCACTACAATTTTACTGCAGAGGTAAATAGAGAGTTCCTCAGACGTCATGGCTGGTTTTGTGTCCTGACACACAGTGTGAATTGTGGGACCTTTAAATACGCAGGTTTGTGCCTTTCGAAACGATGTCCAGTTTGATAAAGATGAACTCCAATCGAGTCAACTTCTAGACACATCTCAAGGAGAACTGAAGCAAACAGGGCATATCTGACCACAATTTGCAGTGCCACAGAAAAGGGTATAAATGGGAGAATTCATTTTTTGATAAGTTTTCACTTTGTCATTATGGATTATTGAGTGTAGGAAAATGGGCAAATATGGTAAATGTCGATTTAAAATTAAACCTATAACACAATAAAGTGTGCACAAAGTGAAGGGATCTGAATACTTTCTGAATCCATTGCGTATCAAAATTAGAGTATAGTCTAAATCAGTAAAAAAACAAGAGTTGAAAGAAATATATAGCTATTAGGATTTTAAAAGGGGACAGAGATAATGTGTTTACCTTTCCAAATGTTCACATAGTTTCCTTCAAGGCTGTCAAGGGTGAAGCAGACTCTTTCAGAATCCTCTTATATAATACGCTACCGTGGCTATCTGTTTGTCTGTCCAGGATATTAAATAACCTGTAGCTCGCAAATCATTTGACCTATTGACCTGAAATTTGGTACTCATATACTACGTGATGTCTGCATCACTGTTTTCAGGGTGATGACTGACCACCAAGGTTATTCCTCTTTTTATGTTTATTTTACTTTATTGTATTGTAGAATCAACTCTCAGCAGCTGCCAGCATACCACCGTCACAGTCACTTCCTGTACCTCTTCATATCTTAAACCATTCCTGAAGCAGATTGAAGACTTAAGTGCCACCTTACGTGAAAAAGTAAGGAAAACGTACTAAGTAATTGTAACACAAACACCGACTTAAACAGTTTTAACGTGAAAAGATGCCGACGAAAGAAGAGAAGAAGCGGGCCGCTAGGGTGGAGAAAAGAAGAGCTGCTCAGGAAGCAGCAAGCACATCAACATCTGAACAAATTAATGCTAAACATACAGAGAAAGAGGATGAAAACTAGGAATGCTCAAGTCAAGTGTATTCACTGCACGTTATCGTGAAGTACGCTGTTACTGGTATCCATATAATCACTGAGTTTTAAAGTAGTAACAGTTTTTGATTACATGGGTGGAAAGCTATTCTTTACTAAGACACCATGAGTTTGAAAAATACATTATGTCTAAACATAAAAAGCACTCTCCTGAGCTTATGGGTTTGATGTGCATCATCAGGGGAGATTAAAAGAAAAGTAATATAATTCCAAAATATTACTTACATCTTTAAAGAAATATAAGTTTAGAAATAAGTTTCTACCTACCAATTCATTGAAGCTATATCTTTCAAGTAAAAGTCACAGGCAGGAAAATCCAGAATCAAAGCTGTGAGGCAGGTACCAGACCAGGGGTCCACCGCAGAACACACACAGACACATCAGGACTCCCTAGTCAACTACACATCTTTTGAGATATAGAAGCAAAACCAGAAAGCTCAAAAAGAAAAAATTATGAGGACCCTGGGAGAATGTGCAGACTTTATACTATGCTACCAAGAGAGTTAAATGTTCCTCATTTGAAAGATCAATGTGGGTAGCCTGAAATAACAAGAGCTAGGAAACCATAATACCTCTGGCCTCATATTGAAATAGACCAAAAATGCCATGAAGGTATTCAGTCCCGTGATGAGACTACTTCCAATATGCTAGGTCAACATGATGAAGCTTTGATTATCAGTTACACAAATAACTTCTCACTGTGCTTTCTGAGCTTTGGTGGGTGTAGTGTGAACTCTGTGGTAATTTCTTAACTTGATTGCTAGAGGCAAAATCATGTCTTGTTTGGCAAGGGTGAAATAAAGACAAATAATACAGAAAATTGGAATCAGTCATCTAAAACACATACTCTTGTTTACCCTGAAGATGGCAATGTCTTGCCATCTTTGTACTCTTATAGATTCGACATCACTCTTGCCATCAGATGTCCAATTATACGGCCTACCTCAAAGCTAAAGAGGCAAAACTGCAGCGTCACCTGAACACGTCTGCTGTGTTTTTTTTTTGAGAAAACTAAAACAAAACTAAGTAAGTGAAATTAAAACCTATTACTCCGACAAGGGTGTAGTGTGTTTCTGCTAAAAATAATAAAAAAGTTAATTAGCAAAGTTTAAAATAGTTTAAGTAGACAGAAATGTTGCCCTAATTAAGTAGTCCGTGTTATTTGTGTCATCAATTTGTATAAAAAAGTTTGGTTGCAATTTGAACTTTAACTAAAAATACTAAAAAATAATACAAAGTAATAAGCATAGGCATTAAAAGTGGTGGATATGAACTAAAATTAACACAAATTACATAGCAGTGCATCACTAACAACATAAACTGATTTACATGTTAGCTTCTCACATTTCAGAACCTTCTAACAACTAAGTATTAATATCGTAACTTTTTAAATTTTTCAATTATACAATATAACTATGTTACTGACTTTTTAGTGTAAATTTTCTTTTTTTTAAGTTCCCATATATTTCATTCTCACCCAGTTTTTTAAACCTATGAATACATATACTTTAAGGATTTGAAACTTATAGTCTATTCCATATGATGGAGACACCAAATCACTTTGTTACAGTAGGATGCAAAAGTTTGGGCAACCTTGTTAATAGTCATTATTTTCCTGTATAAATCGTTGGTTCTTACGATAAAAAATGTCAGTTAAACATATCATATAGGAGACACACACAGTGATATTTGAGAAGTGAAATGAAGTTTATTGGATTTACAGAAAGTGTGAAATAATTGTTCAAACAAAATCAGGCAGGTGCATAAATTTGGGCACCGTTGTCATTTTATTGATTCCAAAACTTTTAGAACTAATTATTGGAACTCAAATTGGCTTGGTAAGCTCAGTGACCCCTGACCTGCATACACAGGTGAATCCTATAATGAGAAAGAGTATTTAAGGGGGTCAATTGTAAGTTTCCCTCCTCCTTTAATTTTCTCAGAAGAGTAGCAACATGGGGGTCACAAAACAACTCTCAAATGACCTGAAGACAAAGATTGTTCACCATCATGGTTTAGGGGAAGGATACAGAAAGCTGTCCCAGAGATTTAAGCTGTCTGATTCCATAGTTAGGAACATATTGAGGAAATGGAAGACCACAGGCTCAGTTCAAGTTAAGGCTCGAAGTGGCAGACCAAGAAAGATTTCAGATAGACAGAAGCGACGAATGGTGAGAACAGTCAGAGTCAACCCACAGACCAGCACCAATGACCTACAACATCATCCTGCAGCAGATGGAGTCACTGTGCATCGTTCAACCATTCGGTGCACTTTATACAAGGAGATGCTGTATGCGAGAGTGATGCAGAGGAAGCCTTTTCTCCGCCAACAGCACAAACAGAGCCACTTGAGGTCTGCTCAAGCACATTTGGACAAGCCAGCTTCATTTTGGAATAAGGTGCTGTGGACTGATGAAACTAAAATTGAGTTAATTGGGCATAACAAGGGGCGTTATGCATGGAGGAAAAAGAACACAGCATTCCAAGAAAAACACCTGCTACCTACAGTAAAATATGGTGGTGGTTCCATCATGCTGTGGGGCTGTGTGGCCAGTGCAGGGACTGGGAATCTTGTCAAAGTTGAGGGACGCATGGATTCCACTAAGTATCAGCAGATTCTGGAGACCAATGTCCAGGAATCAGTGACAAAGCTGAAGCTGCGCCGGGGCTGGATCTTTCAACAAGACAACGACCCGAAACACTGCTCAAAATCCACTAAGGCATTCTGCAGAGGAACAAGTACAACGTTCTGGAATGGCCATCTCTGTCTCCAGACCTGAATATAATTGAAAATCTGTGGTGTGAGTTAAAGAGAGCTGTCCATGCTCGGAAGCCATCAAACCTGAATGAGCTAGAGATGTTTTGTAAAGAGGAATGGTCGAAAATACCTTCAACCACAATCCAGACTCTCATTGGAACCTACAGGCAGCGTTTAGAGGCTGTAATTTCTGCAAAAGGCGGATCTACTAAATATTGATTTCATTTCTTTTTTGTGGTGCTCAAATTTATGCACCTGCTTGATTTTGTTTGAACAATTATTGCACACTTTCTGTAAATCCAATAAACTTCATTTCACTTCTCAAATATCACTGTGTGTGTCTCCTATATGATATATTTAACTGACATTTTTTATCGTAACAACCAACGATTTATACAGGAAAATAATGACTATTGACAAGGTTGCCCAAACTTTTGCATCCCACTGTATGTGGCGCAAAAGTCGAGTAAAGCTTCATAAGATTATCCTGTTTTCTCACACAGCATTAATAAAGCCTGACTTCAACCACAATGACACTCCAAAGCTCTATAGGTAAAATACCTGTCACCAATATTTAATGACCATCATACGTTAACGGAAAAGAGTATTGCTTATTGGGAGTGCTTTATTATTTGGAAATGTTAATAATAAATAGCACCTCTGTAGTAGAATACTAACAGCCCGTGACATGGACTATGTGTATATGACAATGTTACAGAATAGTAACATTGTGGCACAGTTCAAAAAGATAATACGTCAAATTTCAGAGTAGTTACTTTGGCATCAAGTTATTATAAAGAGTAAATAAATAACATACATATGTTACACATTAATAAAGCATATTTCATTCAGCAGTAGGCTTGTACATGTCTAATGTCTTCCAGCTTTCCACTAGCTTTTCTTTTCTTCTTTTTTGTATCTCAGTAATAACAACTGGGTGGTAAGTAATTTATTCCAACCAGAGGTCTCATCATTCAAGCGCTATATTAGCTTTTCATTTATATTCGCAAACCTTTATGACCTTAGAAAAATGCCTTCCACACACATAGAGACATATTAGTACCAGTGTTAATAAATCAAAACAATTTTCTTTTCTCCTATTTTACTTGTTTCTTTTTTTTATTGTTGTTTTTTTATTCTTCCTGAAGATAAGGATGGCATAAACATTTGTGCAAGGCTGACTTAGGATGCTGATGGGAGTTCTGTCTAAGTGGAAGACTTTTAATTCTCAAATTGTTTCACTTCAATAACTCTTTTAAAGTTGTTGCGCCAGGATGCCTGGCGGATTAAGCTCCATTGCCTTTTCTTGTTTTGAACTAATGTATTCTTGATCACCGTTTAATGAAACTATATACCACATGGAGATTTCACATTAGATAAGCCATGTGAAACCCTCATCAGGCAAGTGGCTCTGGCTGGTGGTAATCCTTCAGATGAAAATTTCAGACTAGCAGGTTTTCCAATTTAAATGAGCCCTTTTAAGTATAAAAAAATTGGCACGGTAGGATTGCTAAAAAATTATTTTTACATTTTTACATTGCTGAAGTGCCCTGGTAGCTAGGAAAAAACAGTGACTCTACCATAAATATGAAAAACATTAACTGGTCACTGAGGGGATCCAATTTACAGCCTATGGAGACAACTCATATGGCTCACTGGCACTGCCATTATCAGGTCTGCTCAGAGAAAAAGATGGCCTTCCTTTGGTCCACAACCTCAGTTCAACACTGATTAATTCATTACTATACAAACAGTAACAGAGCTTTGTTCCAGCCTTCTCATTGACTCAGCCGCTCGAAGTGTCCTGCTAATGCACTTACTCTGGCTCTGTCAATTAAATGCTCTTCAAGTCGCATAGGAACACATACATTTTTAAAACATGGTATTAAAAATCATTTTTATGTGAAGCCATGCACAACAGGTAGTAATTTAAAGTTAAAAGTAATTACCTTAATCTTTTTAAGAGTAAAAAAAGGAAGCATTAGAATATTTTCAAAAGTAATGGCAAACTCTTGTTCTAGATTGTCACTGTTTCTAACTATCTTTTAGAGGCCAATTCTTAGTAAACTATTATTCTTACGGCAGCAATAATGTGAATTAACTAGAAGACATTGTTTTCTCACTGTTTTTTGTCTTACTTTTTCAATAGTATGATTGTAGCAGGGATAACTTGTTCATCTAAATGATCAGCACAAATCAATTTCTGTATGTATTCACCAATACATCCGTCATGACCTTCTTAACCCCACTTAATCCAAATCAGGATCATGGGGGCTGGAGCCTATTCCAGAAGCATTGAGCAGAAGGAAAGAAACTGTGGAACCAGTTCTTTGCAGGACATACTCTCACACAATATCACGACCACACTCAGGCAACTGGAGTTGTAACTGAATAATCAAGATGCAGACGAAACATTAAAACCAATATATCTTTATTAAAAACTGTCAATGACAATAATCAAAGTGGAGTATCATGCAATCACCTATTATATAAAAACAGATTATGTGCATGTGATGCACCGGGGCCCACAGCCATTGGCTTCTTCCTACTCCCAGGAGTCGATAGTCATGCACTGAGATGGACTAGGACTTTGAGGACACAAGCAACAGTCCTGGTGCAAGTGCTTAATGCATTTATTAAAAAATAATCAAAAGTTCAGTAGTGTTCAAAAACTGCAGTGCATTTTGATAAATAATCCTCAATTAAAACAGAGCGCTTGTGGAGATTAAAATATGAATAAATAAATCCAATAAATGGTTAAAATCAAGAATAAAAACAAAGTCACAGTCAGCTTCATTTTCCTATCTTGCCTTTTGAGCTACAGGGTGTCTCTCTAATCACGTCCCCAATGCTCCTCATCCAAGGCTGTTAAGCAGAGCCGAGAAGCCAGCAAGCACAGTCAATCTTCCACCATCCTTTGGCACACATAGGGATCCTGCAAGCTCTGCACCCTTGTTTTTCCACCATCTTTTGCCGCACAAAGGATAACCATGAAAGCAATCAGTCGCTCCCATTCCTCTGAAGGTGAAGACGAGCGACCCCACCCCTGGAGTGCCATTCCACTCGCTCCATCTTGGGGGATCCCTGACCATCTTGACCCCTTTCCTCTGCACCTTCTCAACCACGATCTTGACATTTTCTCTCTTCGTCTCTTTGGTTTTACCTTCATTCTTTCTCGTCTTACTTGCTTACTTTCTTTCGATTTTTTTCTTCTCACCCTCTCATTTGTGCATGCTACACACAATTTGCCAATTCTCTTATCAAGTTCTTCACAGCCACATGGCTTTGTACCTGCGGACCACACTCACAGGGTCCACTGTATTTTTAAAAAACAGACCCCTGAATTGCTTCACCACAATGTGACAACAAACATCAAAAAAGTAAGATGAAAAAGAACACAAAACCATCCAAAAAAAATCCAAATCCTTATATACTTTCATTATAAAAATGTGGTTCAAGAAAAAAAAAACACTATACCCAAAAGAAATACACCAAAGGCTAGCTGACTAATCACCCCAAATATCCCTCCACTTTGTATATCTATTCGGAGGGCATACTGAACACACACACACACATACACATATACAGGTAAAATTCCGTTACAGCGAACTGCCAGGGACCTAAAAATTTTTTTGTTGCAATGAAAATTTCACAGTAATGAGATTCTGTGTTTGTCACTATAGTGCTTTATTTAACTTGCGTCCAGGCGTTTGCAATCATTTCAATAGCTTCTTTTGCACTAATTTTATTCTCCTCCTGTCTACAAGTTATGCTGACGAGAATTTTTCTCAGCATTTCCTTGCAATAATACACTTTCAGAGTGCTAATGATGTCCAAATCCAATGGCTGAAGCACTGCTGTGCAATTGGGTGGCAGGAATTCAACACAAACATTATCTAAATGTGGAAGCATGTTGTGGGGAGCACAGTTATCAATCAGAAGCCGAATCATCCTTTTCTTCTTCTTCATATTGTGAGGTTCCCACCCCACCACCAACCCAATGGGAACGACACACTGAAGTGCGTCCCAAAGTGCGACTGCCATATCTGTGGAAGACTGTTGCCAGGGCAGGGCAACAGCAGGCTCACAGCGCTTCAGTGAAGCGCCACAGAAGCAAATCATGAAAGATCGGGGTCGCGCTATAAGTCCCTGTCTTGCACCCCAAAACATGAGGCTGAGTCTCATTACTTTAGCAAAATCAGCTTTATTCAGATTGAAACAGGAACAGCATGGTTATTTATTGCAGCGGGATCTGCCACTCCTATACACAGACACAGCAGTCAGGCAGGGTCGTGACCAGCTTAGTGGCCAAGTAATCCTGCTCCCTGCATTTACAATGTTCCTTGCATCACCTATCGAGATGTTTTCTTTTTGCTTCGGTGAAGAGCCACAGCAGAGCCATGAGCTTGCTGTTGCCCTGACAACAGATAAACAGTCTTCCACAATGACTAATATTGCATGAGTGCGATGATGTTTTCTGATTGGTACTACTCAGGTCATAAAAAGATTTCTTAAAAATGTCACATATATTGTCTCTTTCTTTCAGGTGTGTAATAGAGAAAAGCCAAGCAAAATGACACATTTTATTGGCTAACTAAAATGATTACAATATGTAAGCTTTCAAGGCAACTCAGGCCCCTTCTTCAAGCAAGATGTAATAGAAACCACAGCATAGAGAGAAGTGTGTACAGTACATTGCAACAGGTACACATGTCGTAAATGTAGGGAGGACTACAATTGCAAGATGTTATGCGAATGAATATGAATAATATGAATAATATTGCATCCGTGCCACAATCTTTTCTGAAATGTACTATTCAGGTCATAAAATAAATAATTCCAAATATTTTCCAACCCGCTGAATCCGAACACAGGGGTCTGCTGGAGCCAATCCCAGCCAACACAGGGCACAAGGAAGGAACCAATCCCAGGCAGGGTGCCAACCCACCACAGGACACTCACAAACACACCCAGCACACACTAGGGCCAATTTAGAATCGGCAATCCACCTAACCTGCATGTCTTTGGACTGTAGGAGGAAACCCACACAGACACGGGGAGAACATGCAAACTCCACGCAGGGAGGACCCGGGAAGCAAACCTGGGTCTCCTAACTGCGAGGCAGCAGCGCTACCACTGTGCCACCGTGCCGCCCACTTGTTTTCTAAACCAGTGTATTTAAAACAAAAAATTTTCACACTTTCCTTGATGTCAAAAAAAAATTAAAGAAAATTTCTTCGTAGGTAGAAGAAAACTTGACTTACGCATTTAATGAATGAGCGACAAGTTTAATTAATTCATCAGTAAAATTCCGATTAACACTACAAAAACTTTTGATTGATGTGCTACGTACTTGAGCTGCCACAATTCACGTGTTATGACTTGCCTGTTTTTCTTTGAAGCAAGTTACCAACATTCGACGGGAAAAGACAAGCCCCGCGCCGAGCCTGCACATCAAATCCCTGGGGGGCTGGTATGTATCGTGATCATGACTGAGAGAATAAAAGTGAAAAAAATAAAACGTTAACTTTTATAAGTACTATGAATGCACACCGGCTGTTGCAAACCAAATGTATGTGTTTACTGTATAATATTTTAACAATAAGAGCAGCTCATTACTGAAAACGGTAAATACAGGAGGCAGTCGGGATCGAACCGGGGGACTCTTGATTACAAGAAATCAATTCTTACTGTTACGTCACGGAAGCTGTTGGATTATCCTTGATCCTTTTGTGCAAGTGTTTATTTGATCGATGGACTTCAGGCTTCTCACATTATATAGTTTATGCCTACATTTTGTCATTTATTACTAAAATATGAAAAACGATTCTGTTTTAACAATGTGTTTACATAGATTATTATGGAAACGGAACACACATGAAATGCATGTGTTCCAAATAACAATCTATTATTTCCACTCTAAAACTCCGGCACTTCAATCCCAGATAATCAAGGCATGAGCTGGGAGAACTTTGAGCACGTTCTGCGGCGGTGGGATATAGAATAGTAGACTGCTATTCTATATTCTATATGCTAATAGTAGACTGCTTGCTGTTTGTCTTGATCGGCACATTTACAGGAAAAAAGACACTGACAGAGAGGTGTGAAGGGATTTAAGGTGGGCCGGATTTACAAGTTTTTTCGTAGGCTTTGGTAATTCTAGTGTTAAACTTTGAACTTTCCTCTATCCAGTGATATGCAGTGTTTCTGTCTTATACAGTTTGTTTGAAATACATTTTTGAAATCTGTTCTTTCATTTTGAAAAGCCCTGAACTACTGTATACAGTAGAGTCTCGCTTATCCTACCTTCACTTATCCGACATTCCGTATTATCCGACGTCCCACCACAAAAAAAAAAAAATGCATCAATCGGCAACAAGAACTGCAAGTTGCGAGCGTGAGCGTAGTCTATTTTTTGTTGCTCCCGACTCTACTGCAGCTAATTACAGTGGAACCTCGGTTTGCGAGCATAATTCGTTCTGGAAATGTGCACGCTGTCCAAAGCACTCGTACACTATATCAATGCGAATTTCCACCTTACAAATAATCGAAACTCAGATGATTCGTTCCACAACCCAAAACTATTCATATAAAAATGATTAATACATAATATAAAGTAAAAATAAATAAAGCAAATTAACCTGCATTTTACCTTTGAAAAGAATCATGGCTGGTGTGAGTGAGTTTCTAAACTCTTGTGGGATTCCACCCAACTAGACGACATGCTGAAGAGCGTCCCAAAACAATCGCAGTCTCCTAGCGCTGTAGCAGTTCGCCATAAAGGCCAATCCGAAAAGATCGCGGACATGCTATAAGCGCCTGCCATCGATGGGTGATACAAGGAACAAGGAACATTATAAATGCACAGGGCTCAGTGTTACTTTCCCCCCGACCCTGCCTGACTGCTGTGTCTGTGTATAGGAGAATGGCAGATCCCGCTAAAATAAATAACCGCGCTGTTGCTGTTTCAAGCTGAATAAAGCTGGTGTTGCTAAAAGTACTGAGACTCAACTTCGAGTTTTTGGGTGCAAGACAGGGACTCGCCAACACAGACTTCATCAAACTATATATGGGACTGCACAGCTACAAGCCCATACTAATCCCTGACCATCTTCGAAAGTGACAACAATGGGCACATGAGCATCAGAACTGGATCAATGGAAGAAGGCATGGTTCAATAAATCCAGTTTTCTATTGCATAATGTGGATGGCTGGGCAGGCACCCATGCTTTGTTTACCTGGGGAAGAGATGACACCAGAATGCACTGTGTTAAGGAAACAAGCCGGTGGAGGGAGTTTTAATGCTTTGTAAAATGTCCTGGTGGGAAACCCAGGACCTGGGCATTCATGTGGACATTAATGTGATGTTACAGAACCTTCAAGGCAATGGTATTCCCTGATGGAAATGGCATCTTTCTGCAGGATAATGCACCCTGCCACACTGCACAAAGTGTTTAGGAAAGGATTGATAAATATGAACTAGAGCTCAAGGGTTGCTCTTGGCTCAAAATTCTCCAGATCTTAATCCAATTTTGCAGCTGTTTTGATGTGTTGGAACAACATGGCTACTCTGTAACAACTAAACCTTGCAACTTAATGGAGTCCGAGGACTTGCTGTAAATGTTTTGGTGCCAGATACCACTGGACACTTTCAGAGGTCTTATAGAATCCATGCTTCATCATTGTGCCTGAGATGTCTTGTCAGCACAGGCAGTAGCAGCAACATATTAGGCAGGTGGTCATAATGTTTTGGCTCATCAAGGTAGATTTACAGTATACACAGATTGGTACATAACATCTGAATTATTAACCTACACTTGAATAGGTAAGAAGTGTAATATTATATATGTCCTAAATGTTCAGGGGCAACTGGGCGACAGATAACTCGGCGAAAAGACAAATGGGCGACAGACAACTCAGCGAAAAGACAACTGGGCGACAGACAACTCGGCGAAAACAAAATTCGGTGAAAAGACAACTTGCCGACATCCTTTACCAGTTAGGTAATAGTTAGGTTCAAAGAGATTTTTAATGATATGACAACATAAAGCTCCGGAAAATCCACAGAATCACCTGCTTTATGGGAGTCCCAATACGTTGAGAGTAAAGATATTCCTTAAGCCGTACTCACAGGTCACATTTTGTATTCTAAATAACATTATCATACAATTACAATCAAAACAATTTATATAAAGGATTAGCAATTTTGGTTGCAGAAGATAATGAAAGATAGAGTTTGTTCCATCTGCAGAATAAAGTTCGTTCATCAATTATATTAATTTATTTTCAATATTTTAAATCACGTTGTTATTTAAATATAATTAAAAAATCTCTTTGAAACTATTACCTAACTGGTAAAGGATGTCACCGAGCTGTATTTCGGCAAGTTGTTTCTTCACAGAATTGTCTTTTACCGACTTGTCTTTTCGCCAGGTTGTCTTTCAGTGACTTGTCTTTTTGCCGAGTTGTCTTTTCACCAAGTTGACTGCCGCCCAGTTGCCACCGAGCCGTCCTAAAGAACATCTTCACAACTAGCCATTAAAAACATGGTTGATGTAATATTGTGGTGACATCAAAGAACATTTACCAAATTAACCAATAGTAATTTGTTTTTATGTATTTGTTAAGTATTTATTGAAATTAACTGTCAAGGCAAGATCAGACTGTTGTTACAGTAGTTTTATCAATATGACAGCTAATTTATAATCATCCAGAATAAGGATTTAAACTTTAATTGTCAAAAGTAAAAATAAGTATATATACAGTATATACAGTATGTGATGGTGCGAGGAACCTCATCAGAACTGGCCGATGTTAAGAGTGGTGTTCCACAGGGGTCAGTGCTAGGGCCGCTGTTATTTTTAATATATATAAATGATTTAGATAGGAATATAAGTAACAAGCTGGTTAAGTTTGCAGATGATACCAAGATAGGTGGATTAGCAGATAATTTGGAATCCGTTATATCATTACAGAAGGACTTGGATAGCATACAGGCTTGGACAGATTTGTGGCAGATGAAATTTAATGTCGGTAAATGTAAAGTATTACACATAGGAAGTAAAAATATTAGGTTTGAATACACAATGGGCGGTCGGAAAATCGAGAGTACACCTTATGAGAAGGATTTAGGAGTCATAGTGGACTCCAAGCTATCAACTTCCAAACAGTGTTCAGAAGCCATTAAGAACGCTAACAGAATGTTAGGTTATATGGCACGATCTGTGGAGTACAAGTCCAAGGAGGTTATGCTCAACCTTTATAATGCACTGGTGAGGCCTCATCTTGAGTACTGTGTGCAGTTTTGGTCTCCAGGCTACAAAAAGGACATAGCAGCACTAGAAAAGGTCCAGAGAAGCGACTAGGCTGATTCCAGGTCTACAGGGGTTGAATTATGAGGAAAGATTAAAAGAGCTGAGCCTTTACAGTTTAAGTAAAAGAAGATTAAGAGGTGACATGATTGAAGTGTTTAAAATTATGAAGGGAATTAGTACAGTGGATAGAGACTTGTATTTTAAAATGAGCTCATCAAGAACACGGGGACACAGTTGGAAACTTAAGGGTAAATTTCGCACAAACATTAGGAAGTTTTTCTTTACACAAAGAACGATAAGACACTTGGAATAAGCTACCAAGTAGTGTGGTAGACAGTAAGACGTTAGGGACTTTCAAAACTCGACTTGATGTTTTCTTGGAGGAAACAAGTAGATAGGACTGGCGAGCTTTGTTGGGCTGAATGGCCTGTTCTCGTCTAGATTGTTCTAATTCTAATATATACTAGCAAAATACCCGCGCTTCACAGTGGCGAAGTACTGCATTAAAATTTTTATTAAGAAGAAAATTAAACCTTTTTACACTGAGGGAAAATATGCCAATAATTATTTGTTAAAGATCTCTTTGTATACCATGTTGTCAGTTCGGCCCTCTGGTTGTAACATGACCAAGCTGTGCGCTGAGCTTACTCTTTAATCGGTTTAAGTTTCATGGTTTGTTTCAATGACGACAGTATTTGCAGGATTTGTTGTGTTGAAGTGACATTCGGCATCTGTCAAGCGTTGTAAGCACACAACCGATTTCATCGATAAAATCACATCCAGCTTTTGAGAGTTTAAACATTCATAAACATCAAAGTGTCCACTACTGAAATCGTCACCTGTGAATCTAAGATGTTTAAGAGGCATTGGTGGTTGTCGAAAGGTGTAAAATATTTGGCCATTTCGGTACACTTGAAAGCGACAACCGAACAATTCAGCGGCAGCCATCAACTCACATGCAGAACCACAGGTGAAGGGCTTAAGCATTTCACTCTTCTAGTGCTCCTGTGTAGTATAATTATCTCCTGTACCGTCATCAGTCCACACCTTGAACCTGTCCCAGTCATTCAGTACATAAGACACAATGTTCCTCCGGATATCAAGAGTGAGCCTGATATGGCCGTGCAATATGTAACAAAGAGAATGGAAAAGGCAGGCGCCATCTCCGGGCATGGAAGCCACTCGGTAAGTGACAGTTCTTTGATCGATGGTGATCACCTCGATAGACATGGTAATGGGGGTATGGTTGGAATGATAAAGGAAATGGGTACCTGAGAAATGTAAAGTAAGTCTAAAATACCTATACAATAACTATAATTGTAATAAACAAACAATGAAACAGCGGAGAAGCCGTGGATTAAACAAAAAGGCTGTAGTTATCAGTAGGGAGACGTGAATCCTGTGGCGAAGCAAGGAAGGGAATGTAGAGACCGGAGCGACGGATGGTCTTATATAGGCAGGCAGCCAACAACATGGGAGGCGTTGGGATGGGGGACCCAATGCCACCTCACACGGTGGCTGAGCTGCAGGCTATGGACGTATATATGTACGTAAGTAGGATTCAGTTAGCGTTGGGAACCCGTGTACCAAATTTCTTGAAGATGGGCCCATAAGTAACAAAGTCTGTTGAAAAGTTCAATATAGCGGCCAACAGTGGCATCATACCACCGAAAGAAGTACGTACATTGATTTCGGTTAGTGCAGGGAAGCCGCCTACCAAATTTCGAGAAGATGGGGCCATAAATAAGAAAATTCAACATGGCGGACATTGTTGACCGTTATGATCGTTACGCGTATAATTTCGAAATGAAACCTGCTAAACTTTTGTAAGTAAGCTGTAAGGAATGAGCCTGCCAAATTTCAGCCTTCTACCGACACGGGAAGTTGGAGAATTAGTGACGTTGGAAAGTTCAATATGGTGGCTGACAGTGGCTTCATACCAACGAAATAAGTACGTACATCGGTTTCCATTAAAAGTTCAATTTGGCGGCCGACAGTGGCATCATACCACCGAAATAAGTACCAAATTTCTGCATTCTACCTACACGGGAAGTTGGAGAATTAGTGACGTTGGAAAATTCAACTAGGCGGCTGACAGTGGCGTCATATCACCGAAATAAGTATGTACATTGGTTTCGGTTAGCACAGGGAAGCCGCCTACCAAATTTCGTGAAGATGGGGCCATGAATAAGAAAGTTCAACATGGCGGACCATTGTCGACCATTATGACCGTTACGCGTAGAATTTCTAAATGAAACCTGCTTAACTTTTCTAAGTAAGCTGTAAGGATTGAGCCTGCCAAATTTCAGCCTTCTACCTACACGGGAAGTTGGAGAATTAGTGACGTTGGAAAGTTCAATATGGCGGCCAACACTGGCGTCATTCCACCGAAATAAGTACGTACATCGGTTTCGGTAAGCGCAGGGAAGCCGTCTACCAAATTTCATGAAGATGGGGCCATAAATAAGAAAGTTTAACATGGCGGACGTTGTTGACCGTTAGTGAGTCAGTGAGGGCTTTGCCTTTCATTAGTATAGATATATGCATGCAAAATTACAATAAATCGATACTAATAAAAGGAAAAGCCCTCACTGACTGACTGACTGACTCATCACTAATTCTCCAACTTCCCGTGTAGGTAGGAGGCTGAAATTTGGCAGGTTCATTCCTACATACAGCTTACTTACAAAAGTTAGGCAGGTTTCATTTCGAAATTCTAAACGTAATGGTCATAACTGGAACCTACTTCTGTACATATATACGGCCATAGCCTGCAGCTCGGTGGCCGTGTGAGGCGAAGTTGCGTCCCTCATCGTCACCCCCCCCCACGTAATTGAGTGCCTGCCCATATAAGGCCGTCCGTCGGCAGCAATTCAATAGACACGCTGCCGCTAAATATTCGCGGGTGAAGGACTGTGCTTATGCAAATGAAGATGAGATAGTCAGGGATAGACTAGTGTTTGGCACAAACTCAGCGAAAGTGCGAGAGAAACTTTTAAGTGCCGGGTCTTAGCTAACATTAAATAAAGGCGTGGACATCGCAAGATCGCACGAGATAGAACAAGCACAGCTGAGAACCTTGGATGCATGTACTCCGAGCAGCTCACGTGAACTGACTGTGAACGCAGTACGCAGAGAACAAGGAAGAGCAAAGAACGCTGAACAAAAAATGCATTACACAATTGAGAAGGCAGCAAAAGAATATGAAGCGAGTGACGCATACAAGCATATTCATAAGTGCAGCTACTGCGGAAACAAAGCACTGTGTAAACCTTAAATTTAAATTAAGTTCATAGACATGCTGCTGCTGGCGTTTGTTATGCCTACGACGAATATGATATTCGTTAGATACAAGTTTAAAGAGAAGACACATTGCCGAGTCTGAGCTAACATTAAATAAAGCCATGGACATCGCAAGATCGCACGAGATAGCACAAGCACAGCTGAGAACCTTGGATGCATGTACTCCGAGCAGCTCACATGAACTGACTGTGAACGCAGTACGCAGAGAACAAGGAAGAGCAAAGAACGCTGAACAAAAAATGCATTACACAATTGAGAAGGCAGCAAAAGAATATGAAGCGAGTGACGCATACAAGCATATTCATAAGTGCAGCTACTGCGGAAACAAAGCACTGTGTAAACCTTAAATTTAAATTAAGTTCATAGACACGCTGCTGCTGGCGTTTGTTACGCCTACGACGAATATGATATTCGTTAGATACAAGTTTAAAGAGAAGACACATTGCCGAGTCTGAGCTAACATTAAATAAAGCCATGGATATCGCAAGATCGCACGAGATAGCACAAGCACAGCTGAGAACCTTTGATGCATGTACTCCGAGCGGCTGACGTGAACTGACTTTGCAGGACCGGGAAAGTTAAACCTGTGGATGCAGTGTGTGATGTCTCAGATAAAGAGGAAGACGAGCTGTTTATTGATGCAGTAAGAAAGGAACAACCCTCTGAATCTGAACAAGCCTTTGTAGACATATGAATAGGAAAGCAAGGTGTAAAGCATGAGTTTAAATTAAGTTCATAGACACGCTGCCGCTAAATATTCGCCGGCAAATCCACAACTGGGAATGCCTGTTAAACGAACCTGATTAAATGAAATAATGATAATCAAATCCTTGATGACAGCAACACTCATAACAGTGACCAAACAATGACATTGACAATCATGTTATGTTATTTTTAAAATGTTTTCTTTTCTTTTTCATAAATTCTTTAACACACTACTTCTCCGCTGCGAAGCGCGGGTATTTTGCTAGTTAACAATATAACAATACAATACATATCATACCTTTAATATTTTTTTCAGATTCCAGATATTTGCAAATTAAATTACACAAAATTGTGAATTTTATTAATTAATTAACTGACCACCGTAATTTCCAAAAATGTCTACTAGCACTTTGATGGTCACTAAGTCTTTTGTTTATTTGTCCCATTTTATCCTTACACATTTATGCAGAGTGTTGCATCAAATTATGAAAAAGATGGATTATATGAAATCAAAAAGTTGAATCAGTGTGTAGACTTGACAAGTGATGTAAAATATGCAAAAAGGTTCTGGTCCGCAAAACACATGAAAAAAAACCACTTACATGTTTATGGAAAACAATTCCAGTTGCAATTTTGCATATATAAATGTATTAAAAACAGAGGAACACTCCTCATTTAGAGAAAAGCCAAGCAAAATGACACCTTTTATTGGCTAATTAAAAAGACTACAATATGCAAGCTTTCAAGGCATCTCAGGCCCCTTCTTCAGGCAAGATGTAATACAGAAACTGGAGTTCCCTGTGTTTATATACACACTAGGACAAGAAACAACATTGATAAATCTTTAAATGAGAAATCTTAAATGTAAAAAATTAATAGATTCATTCAGGCTAGGGTTTATTTAACACTAGAATTACCAGAGCCTACGAAAAAATTTGCAGATCCATCCCACCTTAAAACACTTCGCACCTCCCCGTCAACATCCTTTGTCCTTTAAATGTGTTGATAAGCAGCAAACAGCAAGCAGCCTGCTATCACATCCCCCTACCCCACACAGTTTTCTCAGCTCAAGTCTGTTTACCTGCGTGTCAGTCAGAAGTCAAGCAAAATGACACCTTTTATAAATACTATATCGTTATTTGGAACACTTGCATTTTATGTGTGTTCCGTGTCTACAACGATCTATGTAAACACATAGTGAAAACAAACGTTTTTCATGTTTTAGTAATAATTGACAAAATGTAGACATGAAGTGCATAATGTTTGAAGTCTGAATTCCAAATATCAAAGAAACACTTTCACAAAAGGTACAAATATAACAGAACAAATGAACTTCCATTTAAAAATATAACTGCAGAAAAAGAACCCACGTTAGGGTGTGACATTGACACACATTTGCTATGACAGCTTTGGTGGCGCAACGGTATCAACTTTTGACTGGTAATCAAAGCTTCACGGTTTTGATCCCGGACGAGTCCGTTTTGAGAAGTGAGCTGCTCATATTCTTACTATTTTAGAATAAAAACATACAAAGGTGTCATTTTGCTTGACTTCTCACTCTATACAACTCTAAGCAAGGTAGGTAAACAGACTTGAGCTAAGAAAACTGTGCGGGGTGGGGGGATGTGATAGCAGCTCCTTGCTGTTTGCTGCTTATCAACACATTTAAAGGACAAAAGATGCTGACGGAGAGGTGCGAAGCATTTTAAGGTGGGACAGATCTATGAGTTTTTTTGTAGGTTCTGGTAATTCTAGTGTTAACAAGAGAGAGAAGAGCAATGTATGGTCAAGATCTTTGGATAAGATAACTGACACTGCACTCTATGTGGGAGAAACTGGACAAACACTCCGCCAGAGAATGAATTTACACAGGTTACACATTAAACGTGATAACACAGATGTTCCTGTAGCGGCCCACTTCAACACCCATGGACACTGTGAGAGGGACTTTAAAGTCACAGTGCTTATGGGCAACTTCAAAACACAGCACGAGAGGACAGAATGGGAAGTTAAACTCATGCTAAAATTTAATACATGACAACATGGCTTGAATAAAGACAAGAGTTTTATGGCCAGATATGAGGATTGTTTACATCTCTCAGAATGACACAGACAACCTGTCTACACATCCACATTGTTTTGAAAAAATCATTACAAACTGCAAAAGACTTTGTTGGACAGTTATCTTATCTATTAATTTTTTAACATTTAAGATTTCTCATTTAAAGATTTACCAATGTTGTTTCTTGTCCTAGTGTGTGTATAAACACAGGGAACTCCAGTTTCTGTATTACGATATGCCTGAAGAAGGGGCCTGCGTTGCCTCAAAAGCTTGCATATTGTAATCTTTTTAGTTAGCCAATAAAAGGTGTCATTTTGCTTGGCTTTTCTCTACATTCATAATGACTAACAGGGTATAACACCCTAGTACTCCTCATTTAGAGTGTTTTCATTTTTATTTACAGTACAGTGTACAACACCAAATAGACATTTCTTAAAAAATTAGGAAAATCAGTTGTCCTACCTTTACTGGTGTTGCTAACGCTGTATGCCTTTCTTACCTTAATTTTTTCCAGTGTTTTCTGCCTGTTTTTTAAAAGGATGCTATGTGTTTCATCAGTTAGCTTCATCCTCTGATTTGAGTTTGTTATTTCAGATTGCAAATCCTTTATTAAACTGACAGCTTGTTGGTATTTGAATTCTGCAGTATTGCAATCAGTCCTAAATTAAAAAAAATACAAAAAGCTATAATAATCTTAATATACAACAAGACTATACAAGCAGACAATTAAATATATAATATATCTGGATATATCTCTTTCCATTTTCCAGTCATTGACTGTGGCAGCATCAGGTGCAAGATCAGAACAAACCCTGGATGGGAAAAAAAAAACTATTATTAAAAACAAAATAAAACAGCTTTTTCTAACTGTGGATCACAATAATAGGACAAAGGACAGTTCCTAGTGATGACTGGCAGATGTCCTTGTCTGTTGGGGGACCACCCATGAAACATATGGAACACAACACAGACGAAGAAAATATCAACAGGTAAATAACGAAAGTAATATTAACAGTGATAAAGGGTTTAACAAAGAACAAGAAGACACAAAACATAGATTTTAAACCCAGCTACAGGTGGATTCCTGTCTGAATTATAACACGTTTAAACTCTGGTCCCAGTATTTCACAGTACCTTATTAAGGAAAGTAATTCACACAAATCGCTAGACATTTCTGAATCATTACACTGCTGCACTTGTACACTGTCTGACTGAGGTGAATAGGTAGTAGCTTTCTATAAATATAAAGTAAATAGTAGTTGACCAGCATAGCCTGTCATTTTACCTTTGGTAGATTTGACTTTTTTCAGCATGTCACGCTCCTCAATCATTTTCTAGAAATCTTTGTGGAAACAGTTGAAGTACAGTGTATTTTTTATATTTGTCAAGTTCTTTCCCATTATTTGAACTCCACAAACCTAACTGCCCATGTTGGTTGTGTACTAACTCTTGTTACTGTCTAAGCCATCCTCAAAGTATTCCGTGACAGTAATTTTCCAGTTACGGTATTTCCATGTTCCAAACATGTTCTTTCTAGATAGCCAACAACCATTGTGCTCATTAAGCTACACAGCCATGGAGTGCGTAGTCAATTTTTGAAAGAAAAGTGACAGCCAACAGTAGGCTACTGGTAATTGTTTTATTTTAAAAGTAGAAAAAACACACTTTTGTTTACACCCATTTTAATTCTATTTGAGCTTTAAGGTTTGATTTCAGTTCAGTTTTCATTTTTCACTTAGCAATTAAATTTGTTTTTATTTCAATTAGCCAGATGCTGTTTTAGTTGTTTAAGTTATAATTTTTCGCCAATAATCAATAACATTCACATAAGGCTGACATACTATAGAGTTTTCAGTTAACCTAACTGGCACATACTGTAAATTAGATGTGGGAAGAACGAGGGTGTGCACAGAGGAAAGCCAAACAGACACAAAGAAATCATGCAAATGCCTGACAGATAATGACTGGGAGAGATTTCAAACTCACGATTGTGGAACTGCAAGGGAAAAGCACTAATCAGTGTGCCAATTGGTTAGATGTAAGAAGGAACGTATCAGCACTTAAACTATTTTATCATTTGTGTGGTGACATCATTATCTGCTGTTCTTTGCTCCTTTTGCTGCAGTGTCGCACATTGTCAGGGTTTCAGCTTGCATGCACCTTCATGAACAATATGATTCTGCAGTGCATTACACTGTCATGATCTGAGTGGTATTTTATTTTTTTTTAAATTGTTCACAATGACTGCATTTATTTTTTGTTGAGAATTATTTATAACATAAGTAATTTGGGTGGCACGGTGGCACAGTGGATGCACTGCTAGCTTACAATAAGGAGACCAGGGTTTGTATCCCAGATCCTCCCTGTGTGGAGTTTGCATGTTCTTCTAGGGCCTGTATGAGTTTCCTTCGGGTGCTCCAGTTTCCTCCAACAGTCCAAAGACATACTGGTTAAGTGAACTGGTGATGCCTTAGTGTGGGTCTGTGTGTGTTTACCATGTGATGGACTGGCACCCTGTACCGGATATGCTCCTGCTTTGCGCACTCTGCTAGCTGGGATGGGCTCCATCCACAAAAATGACATGGCAGGTTTGTTTTGTAGTGGCACCCTTTTTCTTTGTGATATGGACGTCTCTATTTTGTGTATTCTGTCTGGTGCGGTTTCCATGCAGTTGCAAGATCAACCAGAAGTGTGCAGTGCATGGCATCACCAGGCCAAGGCTATAAAGTTCAGTGTCATGCCCTTCCTGGTATGTCCATGTTTGTGAGTGGGGGGCTCCACACCTTCCAGTAGCTACGTCTGTTCTTCCCTCCCCGTGACTTGGGAGTACTTCCGGGCTATATGGGAAACAAAAATCTCCTTGTCTCCCTGCAGCGTCACACGGTGGCACCCATGGTACCCAGCAGGGTTGTGTAGCCAAACTCCATCTTCCATGATGTCCTGCGGGAATCCGGGGCACCTCTAGGCTGTAGGGAAGACGCCATCTAGCGTTCTGGGTGTGTCGGCTGGGATGAGCTGCCGGCCGTCCATCACACTGAATACAACAAAGAAAAAACTAGCACGAGTGTATAAATCAGATTTTTCGCAGCAAATTCTTTTGCTAACTGACTACAACTTTTATTTTACGTTTTAGATCTCCTTAAAGTATTATGGTTATCGACTATTCCTTTTCACTGTTTGATTTACAATTTTGGTTTCACATTTTGAGCTTGTTTATTTATTAGAGTACTAGCACAATACCCGCGCTTCGCAGCGGAGAAGTAGTGTGTTAAAGAAGCAATGAAAAAGAAAAGGAAACATTTTGAAAATAACGTAAAATGTTTGTCAATGTAATTGTTTTGTCACTGTTATGAGTGTTTGTCTCATATATATATATATATATATATATATATATATATACACACACACACACATATAAACATATATATATACATATCCATACATATATACATACATATCTATATATATATATACATACATATATATATATACATACGCACGTATATATAAACATATATATACATACATATCTACATATATACATATACACACACACACACACACACAAACAAATATATATATATATATATATTGTCACACACGTGCGCATGGGAGGCAGCTAAAGGGCTTAAGTGAAGGCAATTCGGAGGCATGCCGGGTGTGGCAGAGTGCACTGACTCTTTTCTCCCTTGCCTGTAGACCATTCCCGGGGGATTTCACCTGGCTCTCCTGACATCACTTCCGGGACTGAGCCAATGGAAGTCGGCCACACCAGCTCCAGTCCCTCTGATGTCACGTCCGCTATGAACCAATGGTGAAAGACCACGTGCGGATCCATATGACCTCACTTCCTGTCTCCCCCTTTAAAACCTGCCCCTTTTCCTTTGTTTCCTCAGTCTTGTTTTGGACTCAGTTGAATGCACTTCAGTGCTGATTATTTGTTAAAACGACTTTTGCAGCCAGGATACCACATTATACGGGTGGCTGCCCCAAACCTTTATCTGTCCATGTCTCGTTCTTGTGACAATATATATATATATATATATACACATATATACAGCCTTTGGGGTACAAACAACTGTTGCTGGGGGTGGGAGAATCCATGAAGGAAAAAAAATGAAAAACATTATTTGTACAAAATCTTAATTTATTTATCCATTCCTAAATAATTAAATGGGCAGGCTATTTCGTATCAGTGCAATTCGCTGCTTGTTAAAACGGATGACTCCCGCTCTTACGTTCAAGTCTGCGTGGATATTATGAACTATCGTTTCTGTTCAAGTTCTATTTAAATTTTAAATAGAAGGAATTTTTATTTAGTCGACAGAATATTATTCGGAATAAATTAACTCAAACCTTAAATAACTTATAATATTTTGCTCTCCATAAAAATATATCCTGTCTAAATTATACAAGTTAGAAATAAAGTAAACGTTAAAAGAACAAACATTCAAATTTCTTTACTCTTATGTAATTTTATATAAAAAATAAACTTAAATTTTAAATATCCCAAAAGATTTTGCTCTCCATAAAAATATATCCTGTCAAAATTATACAAATTCAAATATGAACATGGTGCATAACAAAACCTGGAAATATAAATAAAATTTGTTCTTTTCAGCAATAACAAATCAAATCATTCAGTTGTCTTTGCTCATATGTCATTTTATCAGAGCTGGACGCCTGGCATCTTTTTTTGGCAACAAGTTCGTTTATGTTTGGTGTGAGGTTCTGTGTTGTGGAGATTCTCAGGATGGACTGCAGGTGCTCATCAGTGAGGCGACTCCTGTGTGCTGTTTTGTTAGTCTTCATCACTGAGAAGAGCTTCTCACACAGATATGTGCTACCAAACATGCACAAGGTTCGAGCCGCATGTAGACGGAGCTGGAGCATTTGTGCGGGAATGGAGTGAATAAACTGTGCGGGCCGTGCAGTATTGTACTTTGCCTTCAGTGTGCCATTACACTGCAGCTCAATCACCTCCATCTGAATCTGCACAGGTGCAGTTTCCACATCGACAGCAAATGGGTTGCAAACAACTCAAAATTCTTTTTTTGTTCTTCAAAGTCACCAAAGTACCGTGCGAACTCAGTGCGCTCAGTTTATCAGCAAAGTGCGTATTTGGGAACACCATTGTGCCAACTTGGTTCAACATTACTTGGCAACAGGGAAAGTGGGGCAAGTTGCACTGGTGCATTTGTGTCTCCCATAAAAGCAGCTTCACTTGAAATCACTTTGTGATTTTGCGGGTAAAACGTCTGCTGAAGTGTCAGATTCTTCTTTAACTCTTCTGCTTTCTGTATCTTGTGCATTGCATTCAGGTCTTTCAGGTTATCTTGATGTTTTGTCTCATAGTGCCAACTTAGATTAAATTCTGTAATTACAGCCACATTAGCTCCACAAATGAGACACACAGGTTTACCGCAATGTCAGTAAACATATACTCAGCCTCCCATCGGTTTTTAAAGGCTCTATGTTCAGAATCACCTTTTCTCTTTGGCATCGTGTGGGCTAGCTTTGCAATAACTTGCAGCATCATAAGCTAGACTTGATTAACGCAGTAAGTGTTCGGCAAGGCAGCTAAAGCGCTGCATTATGGGATCTGTAGTTTATTGTGTTACCAGCTTCATATCCCGGGCCATTAATAACAATAATACAGTATATAAAATGATCTCGCGGGCGGTAATATAATTACACGCCGGGCCGGATGTGGCCCGTGGGCCTTGAGTTTGACACATATGGACTAAATAGAACTTGAAAAGAAAAATTTTTTCGAATGTGATCGCACAATTCAGATCGAGTTGACGCACTACAGTACATCGAGCCCGCGTGCTATTGTGGTTTTGCCTGTGTGCCTCAATAAGTTACCCTCCCCTCGCTCTTACTTTTTTACCGTTCATCTAATGAATACACTTAGTATGGCTTTACCAAAACAATCATTGATCGCGATTAAAGTATCCATTATTCATGAAGTTTCAATTGGTGATCTGTCTTTCTGCGTTAACCGCATATTTTTTCATACGTCTCAAACCAAGGGGATGCGAAGGTAAAATCGAGAAGCGCGCGTACATACTTAGCGCATCCCCTCTCGGGAATCGAACCTCGGATGTCAGCGCTTGAAGCGAAAGCTCTACTATTGCGCCACGGCGTGTGGTTTGTCTATTTGACCGTAGCAGTGTAATTCGGTTTTTGTTCAGCACTCTTTGGAACTGCTGCTTTTTGTCTGCGCACTGCGTCAGTTCACGTGAGCCGCTGAATATGGTTTTATATGTCACTCGCTCGCTTCTAATTGTTTCGCTGCCTTCTTAATTATATAATGCATGTTTTCTTCAGCGCTTTTTGTACCTGTTCCTGGTTTTCTACGTAATGCGTGATTACGTGAGAGGTGTGATGACGTCACACGAAACTCTGCCCCCCACGGCTTTCGAGCTCAACTTCATTACAGTAAATGGGGAAAAATAGCTTCTAGTTATGACCATTATACATTGAATTTCGAAATGAAACCTGCCCAACTTTTGTAAGGAAGCTGTAAGGAATGAGCCTGCCAAATTTCAGCCTTCTACCTACACGGGAAGTTGGAGAATTAGTGATGAGTTAGTCAGTGAGGGCTTTGCCTTTTATTAGTATAGATTATCTTTCCAGTATTGACCTTTACCTTTTCATAAAACCAATTCTTCTCCTGGTTTATTTTTTTAAATACTGCTGCCAGCCAGTGGAGTCAATACATAAGCATTTTGTTTCACTCTTGGTTTTTGACTTTATGCCTATTTGGAGACTCTGGGCTTGTTTTGCCCTTTGGTTCTATTTAGTTCATTCTGTTAGTAAAAACTGACACTTGCTGGCTGTCCATTTTTTTTTAATCTTACTATTTCTTAAATATAATTTCTTTTTCTCATTTGTATTTGCCTGAAGCTCTTTACCACATCTTTATAGACCACAGCTAGACATCAGAAATACGCACTTCTTTTTTAAAGTTATATTTTTGTAGAAAAACATTTTATATTTGTTTTTCATTTAAATAGTGCTAGTTACTAGACCTAATTAAAAGACAAAAAAGCTGATGTCAGCATTTAGATAAATAAAAGCTGAAATTTCAGGGTTTTTAAATATTTGATATCTGTTGTATATAATATAGTACCACTCAAAGCATATGGGCTCATACACACCCATACCAAAAGAGTTAACAGTAAGGGGCAAATACACATGAATAAAAAAGGGAAAAAACAATTCCTTTGTGAATGGTGTTGCATCAGGTTATTACACTCGTGCCACTAAAGTGAACTGTTCACTAATTCTGGCATACCATAATATATAATACATAATTAACCTGCAATTTAATATCAATGAAGTGGTTATTGACTTTCACCGCAGCAAAGGGCCTCTACACCCGGTCACTATTCAGCAAGTGTATGTGGAGGTGTTGTATTGTTATAAGTACTTGGGGGTCCACATTAGTAACATGCTGGACTGGTCTCAGAACACAAAAGAATTATATAAGAAAGGACAGAACAGGCTCTTGTTATCTTAGGAGACATCATTCTTTTAATGTGGGAAGTGGCATCCTTTACATCTTTTATAACTCTGTGATGGCCAGTGCGATTTTCTACACTGTATTGTGTTCAGCCAGTAATATCATTTCAAGGGAGGCCCACCAAATCAACAAGCTAATTATAAAATGTAGACTCACTTATGGGGCACACTCTAGACCCCCTGGAGGTCGAAGCGAAGGACAGAACAAAAACAAAACTGAATGCCATTCTGAACAATGTCGCACATCTTCTTTCTAACACACTAGCATTCCTTCAGCTAATGAATTATTAAACTGTGAAAAAGTGTTCAAGAAAAACTACTGGGGCTCCTTTATACCAACAGCAATATGTCTGTATAATGCCTTACCAGGACTGGGACTGCTCTTTTTATCTTTAGTCATGTCGTAAATTTTCTTTTTTTTTATTTATTTGTGTTTTTTGTCATTCTGATGCATACATGTTGTTTTTCATATTATAATACGTATTTATTTATATTTTTATTGAGTATCTGTAAAAAGCCAAATTTCCCCCAGGGGACACATAAAGTTCTATGTACCTATTTAACTCACTTCAAGATGAATGATGTGAATTAGGCAATCTCAGTATTTTACAGAATATCACATAATACGCTGTGAACAATATGATAATTTAGCAGATTTTACTGCTAATTCAAAAAAGATTGTCTGATGAACATGGTTTAAAACATTTTTCTGGTACTTAAGCTGGTCAGAACAATTATTTCACCCTTTCATTCAAGGCTGTTGTTAAACCATTGCAGATGTATTAATATATACTACTAATAATGATATTCAGTTCTTAGGGTAGAACTTTCTAGTTTTAACAATGTATAGTACTGTATATTTCTCTAAATGTTATGCCTGTCAAACATTAGGGCCATTTATGTTAGCATAAAAAGCATTCCGTTCAGGTCCATTAGCAGCTTAAGAATTTCATTTTTAAATGTGCTTAATGCATTAGGTCAGGTAATATTGTATAATTCAATATCCAAAAGAATTACAATACAAAGAAATATTCTTTTTACTTTAATAAGCCATACATTTTCTAAACTTATTTAACCATTACAGGGTCACAGGAAGCTGGATTCTGCTCCAAGAGCAATAGGCATAAGTCGAACATCAGCCCTGGACAGAATGGCAATGAAACGTTACGACATAGTTTAACTTCGCCAATCAACTTAAGGAAAAATGTTTGAAATAGGGGAGGAAAGACAAATCTTCAGAGCAAAAACAAATCACCATAAGGAGAACAAACAAGTTCCATAAAGGAAGAAATGGTTCTACAACACTGCACCACAGTGTTGGCAAATCCTAATTAATATCGGCCAAGTGGTTAAGCCGAATATTTTTACTTTCTTATCATAACCAATTTACATATCTATTCAGCATATTAATGACACTTCCTTTTCTAAATCTATTACAGCACTATTATATGTTAGGCTCATTTAAAAAAAGATACAATGTTAGAGTGAAAAAATTATTCTAATTGTATCTTAAATTTGAAAACATTTTTTAAATGTTTGCCATTATTTTAGTTGAAATGTTAACATTTGTGATGAAAAGGCAGCATATGTAGAAGAAAATATAATCATCTCTCATCAGAAATAGAAAAGAAGTTTTTAAATAATAATGGTTTTAGTGTTGGAGAAATTTACTGAAGTATGTTCAACAAGTGGAAAACTGTTTCGAAGGAGGATCTACAAATAAAGCAATAATCATGAATAAGATAGTAACTCAGTGGTGAGCACTGCTGCCTGTCAAAAGTGTCATCATTGGGCAGCCTTTATGGGGAACAAATAACAGGAGACATGGCAAGTGGCCGAGCCTCAAGTTGGAAGGCTAGCAGGTCACGATGTTTTCCCCACAACACTGATATATGGACGAGAAAGTATAAAAACCAACCTGTCTCTTTAAAAGATCTAATCAGTAGTAGTAATCAATAGTAGTCTGACAATCAGAGGAAGCATAGAATAGAGACAGAGAACGAGAAGAAGAACAATAGAGCCAGCCTGATCATCCATTTGAGTGGAAGTGTTCAAGTGGTTGCCGGAAGTGAACTATCAAGCAATCTCATTTTCAGCTTTCCAAAACTATAAACTGAGACGTTATAATACCCAGAATCTTTCTGTTTTGTCTTGTGCAGATTCTGACTTTCTTACAGCTAAAGGAGCCCGTATTTTAATTCTCAAATCAGTCAGGATCTATGCGATATTTGCATAGTCTCAGTTTCTTCATAGGTTTACTGTCAGGATACCCTGATTTCCTTCCACTCTCGAAAGATTTGCACGATAAGTTTGTTGGTGACTAAGTGTGGGTTTGTGTATGAGTGTCTCCTGTGATTAACTGGTGTCTAGTCCAGGGTTGGCCCCCTTTTTGTTCCTGACATTCGTGGTATAAGTATTGCCTGCCTGTGACCCAGTAATGAAATAATAAGGTTCAGTGGAAGTATTATGATGGGCGGCAGAACTAGTAAGGACCTTATAATGGACATGAATAATAGAATAGTATGAGCTGCTACCTTCTCATATGGTGTGTACAAGGTATTATTAAGCAATGGTACAAGAGAAAAATACAGTATTTGTACTAAAACAATTGAAATTTGTCAGTCTCCCTTTTCTATTTGTACCTTAGAGTTAAGAAAAGTTTAGGATTAAAGAACCTAATCAAACAATCTAACTGATCAATCAAGTGTGTGCTTATAATCTTTCCATTATTTCGGAATACATTTGTTTTTAAGCTCAGTTCCATGAGGCTTTAATTACTGTCTGATGTACTAGATACAGTGAATTCAGGAAGTGTTCAGTAAGGATGCTCTGATCAGGTTTTTCTGGGATGGTAAAACTCAGCGATTTCAGTGTAACTGAACTGGCCAAATTCAATAACAATTCTGATTTTTTTAAGCAGCATCTGTTTTAATTTATTTCTTCCCTTTATCTAATTCCAAAGGATGACTCCTCCAGTTTCTTGCTCTCGGTTTATTTTGTTACTGTAAAGACTAATATTTCAATCTTCATTCTCTCTGGTAAAGTCCGCCTTGCTGCTCTCTGTTTATAGGAAGTTTGGAAAAATAAAAAAGATATATGCATTAGCTCAACTATCATAATACCATGTTTGTCCTTCCAGAAGTTTCTCCCATTTCCAAAAATGTTCTATGGGGCTCATTGGGTTCTTGGTCACCTCTTCTTACCCAAATTCTTCTCCTACAATTGCTCAGTGTGGCTGGGCAGCTAGCCCTTGAAAGAGTTGTGGCTGTTCCAAATCGTTTCCATTTAAGAATTATGGAAGCCACTGTGTTCTTGGGAACATTAAGTGCTGCAGAATATTTTTGTAGCCTTTCCCATATCTTTGCCTAAACACAACCCTGTCTTTTAAAGTCTATAGACAGTTCCTTCAATCTCGTGACTTGGTTTTCACTCTGAGACACACTGTCAACTATGGAACTTTATATAGAGAGGATGTGCCTTTTCTAATCATATCTGATCAAATGAATTAGCTACAGGTGAACTCCAAGCAAAGTATGGAAACATTACAATGATATGATCAATAGATTCAAATGGACCTGGGGCAAATTTTAAGTGTCCTAGTTCCTAGGTCTGAATACGTGAGTCAGTATGGTATCTCCTTTTATTTATTTTTAATAAACTTGGAAAAATATAAAAACATTCTGGGGAAGTGAGTGTTTTTTGATGTAGAGAAAAAAAATGTAAACAGTATGAGCATAAGGCTACGACGTAACAAAATGTGAAAAGTGGAGTGGTCTGAATACTTTCTGAAGGCATTGTATGTCCTGTGTAAAAAGATGGGCTCCTTCAAACCATTTTTTTTTACTGTAAGACTACAGTATCACACTATATTAATCATTTTTTTGAGTCTGCATTATATGATGATACAGGGCTGTCTTAACGTATGGGTACAATGGACACTGGCCAGGGCTTCCAGGAGCATAGGGGCCCACAATGTTTTCTGATGCCTATGTATGTTTCTGTTTTGCTATCAAAACAGAAGCCCCACCCTGTGATGCTGTTAACACTGCACTGTGATGGTATAGTGGCAGTCCTTAACAAAGGTGGCACACAAGTCTGGATTAAAGCCCCATAGGCCTTTGGGTGACTTAGCTCCTTAACAGACAGCTGGTTATACTTTTAACAAAGCAACGTGTGGACATCAGGGGCCTCATGCATAACGGCGTGCATAGAATTCATACTATAACATAGTGTACGGACAAAAGCGGAATCGTGCTTATTTACAAAAAAATCCAGATGCATAAATCTGTGTGTACGTCAACTTCCACGTTCTTCCGCTACATAAATCCCGGTCAGTGTGAAAAGTAATACACGTGCATGTGCCTGCTGTCCCGTCCCAACTCCTCCCAGAATTACGCCTCTTTGAATATGCAAATCAATATAAATAGCTCTTAAGCTCAGCCTTCTGTGAAAAGGCAATGGCAAAAGCAAGAGGGAAAATAGAAGAATTTCAGCGAAGTGGAGGCAAAGAAAAACGTAATATTTGTTGGTTTAAACAGTGGTATTAACAACAAAAAAAAGTTGATCGAGTGACATAGCGTGTTGGAGAAACTCGAAAGCTCACGTTCACAAAGTCGCACAGTGCCTGAAATAAAAAAGAAGTTGTCAGATATCAAAGTCGCCATGAAAAGATGAGTCGTAGCCCACCGTCTGAATGTCATATGAAAGCTAATTAGGGTACAGAGAAAAAAAAAGGCACACGGTGGGGAAAAAAGCATTAAATGTCAACTTTAATCTCTAAATTTCCACTTTAATCACGTAGTTTATTTTGTCATTAAAGTAGAACATCATAAACTTCATCTTAAAATCGTTTAATGTAGTAGTTTCTCAAATCCCATCGTAACTAAAGTAGCATGTTAAATGCTTTGTTTTGTATTTGACCTTCTATGTGCTCTATGTGTGTGAGTCACTACATGCTTCCAGGCTTTCTCTTCATTCGACAGGACACAGAATCCATTACATTCGTAATATTACAGCTCTCTGAATAATTAAAATACTGAGATGTATACTTGATATAATTTTAATGATAATAGGAGTTAAAGCATGTTATTAAACATGGGAGCACGGTGGCGTAGTGATTGTTCATGACTCACGCAAGATTCTTGCTGCGCTGTTGGCTTAGAACGCTGATTCTTTAAAACTTTTAAGTAACATCAAAATATTTTCGTAGTATGTGTTTAATTATTCTATCCATCTATCCTTCCAGTGTTGTATCAGCACCAGCAAGAATACAGCGCGAGGCAGGAACAATCTGTGATAGGAGCGCCAGCGGCTCGCTAGCGCTGCGGCACCGTGTAGTTAAAGTTAAAGTTTTATCTATACTAATAAAAGGCAAAGCCCTCACTCACGCACTCACTCACTGACTCACTCATCACTAATTCTCTAGCTTCCTGTGTGGGTGGAAGGCTGAAATTTGGCAGGCTCATTCCTTACAGCTTACTTACAAAAGCTGGGCAGGTTTCATTTCGAAATTCTATGCGTAATGGTCATAACTGGAACCTATTTTTCTCCATATACTGTAATGGAGTTCAGCTCGATGGCCGTGGGGGGCGGAGTTTCGTGTGACATTGTCACACCTCCACCGTAATCACGTGAACTGACTGTGAGCGCAATATGTAGAAAACAAGGAAAAGCTCCAAAAAGCGTTGAAGAAAACATGCATTATACAATTGAGAAGGCAGCGAAACAATAAGAAGCGAGTGAGTGACACATACAAGCAAATTCATAAGTGCAGCTACTTCAGAAACAAAGCACGGTGTAAACCTAAAGTTTAAATTAAGTTCATAGACAGGCTGCCGCTGGGGTTTGTCATGCCCATGACTAATGCGGGATACAAGTTTAATGAGAGGACGCAGGGTATAAACGAGAGTTTTGATCACTTTGTAACTAAGTTAAAATTGCTGGTGAAGGGCTGTGCTTATGCAAATTCCGAGAGACTGTATTTTTGGGGGATTGACAGTTGAGGCGGGTGGAGGAGTGACGTCATCCTCTCCCCTCCCATTCACCTCATTTCGCTCTGAGCTGAGCTCCGCAGCTAACGCGGTCTTGCGGAAGCAACTTTGTCACGCTGCCACCAAATACTAACAAAAAAATCCACAAGTTAATACACACGCTGTCTCTAGAGTTTCTCCTCACTCCATGTATTCCTCGCATCCCTGTTACACCCTCTGATCTCCCATTTCAATTCAGATGCCTCCAATTTCCAGTAAGGCTCTGCTTCGCGATGAGAAGTAAGAAGTCTCAGGGACAGACCCAACAAAAGGTTGCCATTGATTTCAGGCAAGATTGCTTTTCTCCTGGACAACTATACGTTGCATTCTCAAGAGTGAGCTCGTGCAGCTTCGTCATATTACAACCAGAGTGCTGAACTGACAACGTGATATATAAAGAGAACTATAATAATCGTAATAAATGAACAATAAAACAGCGGAGAACCCGTGGATTAAATAAAAAGGCAGCTTTCTTGGCAAAGCAAGGAAAGAGGATGGATTTATATGTTCGTTTATAAAACAGCGGAGAATCTGTGTAAAGGCTGCTTCACAAAAAGCCAGCGGAGCGCCTTATATGAGCAGGCAGTCAGCTAAAGAAGGGAATCAACAAATATCTCTAATCGTGATAAACAAACAAAAAACAGCGTACAAACCGCGGATTAAATAAAGGAAATGGGTACCTGAACAGTACAGTAAGTCTCGAATAGCTACACAATAGCTATAAGAATCATAATAAACGAACAATAAAACAGTACAGAATCTCGAAGCAAGGAGAAACGACGGCCTTATATGGCGTTCGTTTATAAAGCAGCGGGGAAACTGTGTGAAGGCTGCTACACAAAAAAACAGCAGAGTGCCACACGCTGAATGTATTCCTCGCATCACCGTTATACCCTCTGATCTCCCATTTCAATTCAAATGCCTCAAATTTCCAGTAAGGCTCTGCTTCGCGATGACAATTAATAAGTCTCAGGGACACACCCCACAAAAGGTTGCCATTGATTTGAGGCAACATTGCTTTCCTCCTGGACAAAACTAGACGTTGCATTCTCAAAAGTAATCTCAGTGCACAGCTTGGTCATATTACAACCGGACTGCTGAACTGACAACGTGGTATACGTGGGGATTTTGCTATATACAGTGTATATATATGTAGTGTGGAAGTTGACCCGGACACAGACAGGCAGACAAGTTCATGTCACTCACAAACACGTTTATTTACAATATTTACACTAATAAGTGCACCACAAACCCCCAAAGTCCCCAAAGTCCTTGCCACACAATGCCTTCCTTTCTTCAGGCTGCCTCCTTGCCTTCTCCAGCTCAGTCCTCTCCGCTCCCCAGCAGTCTCCCGCTGACACGCCCCAGCGTGGCGGAAGTGCCGGGTGTTCTCCTGGAAGCACTCCGGGTGTCCCTGCTTCTCTTCCCGCCAGCACTTCCTGGTGTGGCGGAAGTGCTGAGGTCCAGGGTCCCCAAGGCATTGGGGCACCTCCTGGCGGTTACCACGGGCCCCTACAGGGTGGGGCTTCCATGCCCTGAACCCGTGGCACCCAAAGCAACCAGGAAGGCGGCCCCCACGTGATCCCAGATGGGCACACGCCCACTTCCGGTCCTCCAAGGAGTCCCAGCCGGGTCGTGGCCCCTGGCATCCTCGACAGTAGATATATATGTATGTATGTATGTATGTTTATATATAAATATATATATATATATACTGTATGTAGATATGTATATATACTGTATATATATATATATGTGGATATGTATATATATATATGTGTGTATATATGTATATATATATGTAGATCTGTATATATATGTATATATGTGTCTGTGTGCATATATATGTGTGTGTGTGTGTGTGTGTGTATGTATGCATGTGTATATATATATGTATGTGTATGTGTGTATATATATTTATCTGTATGTATGTATGTATATGTATGAGTATATATATGTTGATATGTGTATATATGTTGTGGCAGTAGGGGGCGCTAGTGCTCCCTTGAACCCTGAGGTAGAATTCCAGACACCAGGTAAAAGTCCAATACCTTTTATTTTCTTCACACAACATGCACAAAGCACCCTCCACACTACTCATATATTTAACTACTAACTAAACACAATAACCTCTCCTCTTTACCCAGACACTTTGCTCCTCTCCCACCCAGCACAGCTCAGTGTCTGGACTGAGCCACAGTCCTTTTATAGCCCCTGACCCGGAGGTGTTCCTGTCCCAGCAGTCCACAGTTCCTTATTCCTTCTGGGTCAGGGCAATTAACCCGGGAGCACGTCGTTCCTTCCCGTCACGTGACCGTGACGTACCCCCGGGTCATAAGACACAAAAGAGCCCATAAGCCCCCCCACAGCGACTCCTGGTGGCCCCCAAGGTATCCAGCAGGGCTGTGTATAAATACTACAAAGTCCATGAGGCCCTGCTGGACCTCGGGGCACTATCCTGCTGTCGGGAGGGCTCCTCCCGGCAGCCTGGGGGTGAGGACCGGCATGAGAAGCCGGCAGTCCTCCACAATGTATATATATGTAGATGTGTATATGTATATATATATATAGATATGTGTATGTGTAGATATGTGTATATGTAGATATGTTTATATGTATATATGTATATGTATATATGTTTATATGTGTGTGTGTGTCTGTGTGTGTATATATATATATATATATATATATATATATAGTGGTCCCCGGCCGGGGCTGGAGCCCGGCGGGAATGCCCAGGAGGACGAGAGGAGGACTTGTGCCTCCTCCAGACCGAGAGGGGGCGTCCGTCCTGGTTATGCAGGAGGCCTCGGGTAGGGGGCTTGGAAGCCCAGCCCTGAAGGGACCCGTGGCCACCGCCAGGCGGCGCCCAGTGCCTATTTATCCCGGGAGCCCGGCACTTCTGCCACACCAGGAAGTGACGGGGAAGACGACAGGGGACACCCGGACGGCTTCCGGGTGCGCAGCCGGCACTTCTGCCACACAGGGGTGTGGCCAAGTTTAATTGCCGGGAAGCAGCTGGAGCCCATCCGGGTTCCTATAAGAGGGGCCGCCTCCCTCCAGTCATTGGTGGATGTCGGGTCGGGAGGTAGCGAGACAGAGCTGGGGAGAGGATTGGAGGCGGCCAGGAAGAGAAGGCACAAAGACTGTGAGCCCTGGACTTTGGGGGAATCGGTGCAAGAGGCACTGGGGTTGATGCACGAATAATTGTAAATATTGTAAATAAACAGTGTAATGGGTGAATTTATGATGTCCGTCTGTGTGTGTCCAGGCCAGCTTTCACAATATATATATATATATATATATATATATATATATATATATATATATATATATATATATATATATATATATATATATATATATATATATACAGTGGTGTGAAAAACTATTTGCCCCTTCCTGATTTCTTATTCTTTTGCATGTTTGTCACACAAAATGTTTCTGATCATCAAACACATTTAACCATTAGTCAAATATAACACAAGTAAACACAAAATGCAGTTTTTAAATGATGGTTTTTATTATTTAGGGAGAAAAAATCCAAACCTACATGGCCCTGTGTGAAAAGTAATTGCCCCTTGTTAAAAATAACCTAACTGTGGTGTATCACACCTGAGTTCAATTTCCGTAGCCACCCCCGGGCCTGATTACTGCCACACCTATTTCAAATAAGAAATCACTTAAATAGGAGCTGCCTGACACAGAGAAGTAGACCAAAAGCACCTCAAAAGCTAGACATCATGCCAAGATCCAAAGAAATTCAGGAACAAATGAGAACAGAAGTAATTGAGATCTATCAGTCTGGTAAAGGTTATAAAGCTATTTCTAAAGCTTTGGGACTCCAGCAAACCACAGTGAGAGCCATTATCCACAAATGGCAAAAACATGGAACAGTGGTGAACCTTCCCAGGAGTGGCCGGCCGACCAAAATTACCCCAAGAGCGCAGAGCGACTCATCCGAGAGGTCACAAAAGACCCCAGGACAACGTCTAAAGAACTGCAGGCCTCACTTGCCTCAATTAAGGTCAGTGTTCACAACTCCACCATAAGAAAGAGACTGGGCAAAAACGGCCTGCTTGGCAGATTTCCAAGACGCAAACCACTGTTAAGCAAAAGAACATTAGGGCTCATCTCAATTTTGCTAAGAAACATCTCAATGATTGCCAAGACTTTTGGGAAAATACCTTGTGGACTGATGAGACAAAAGTTGAACTTTTTGAAAGGCAAATGTCCCGTTACATCTGGCGTAAAAGGAACACAGCATTTCAGAAAAAGAAACATCATACCAACAGTGAAATATGGTGGTGGTAGTGTGATGGTCTGGGGTTGTTTTGCTGCTTCAGGACCTAGAAGGCTTGCTGTGATAGATGGAACCATGAATTCTACTGTCTACCAAAAATCCTGAAGGAGAATGTCCGGCCATCTGTTCGTCAACTCAAGCTGAAGCGATCTTGGGTGCTGCAACAGGACAATGACCCAAAACACACCAGCAAATCCACCTCTGAATGGCTGAAGAAAAACAAAATGAAGACTTTGGAGTGGCCTAGTTAAAGTCCTGACCTGAATCCAATTGAGATGCTATGGCATGACCTTAAAAAGGCGGTTCATGCTAGAAAACCCTCAAATAAAGCTGAATTACAACAATTCTGCAAAGATGAGTGGGCCAAAATTCCTCCAGAGCTGTAAAAGACTCATTGCAAGTTATCGCAAACGCTTGATTGCAGTTATTGCTGCTAAGGGTGGCCCAACCAGTTATTAGGTTCAGGGGGCAATTACTTTTTCACACAGGGCCATGTAGGTTTGGATTTTTTCTCCCTAAATAATAAAAACCATCATTTAAAAACTGCATTTTGTGTTTACTTGTGTTATATTTGACTAATGGTTAAAGGTGTTTGATGATCAGAAACATTTTGTGTGACAAACATGCAAAAGAATAAGAAATCGGGAAGGGGGCAAATAGCTTTTCACACCACTGTATACACAGTATATGACAGCAACACTCATAACAGTGACAAAACAATTACATTGATAGTCATGTTACGTTATTTTTAAAATGTTTCCTTTTCTTTTTCATAACTTCTTTAACACACTACTTTTCCGCTGCGAAGCGCAGGTTTTTTGCAATTTGTATAATATAATAAACATATTTTGCTGCATTTCATCTTAAAAATTCTTTATAAAGTGGCTCAGGTTGTGCAATATTATAACTGTAGTGCAAGTTTACAGTCAGGAGATTGTACTAATAAGTACAAACAGCTCTACAAGGAGCACTTGATGGACTAATTGAGTGTATTTTCTTGGGATGAAACTGTTGCTGAACCGCAAGGTCTGTACAGGAAAGGCTCTGAAGAATTTGTCATATGAGAGCAGTTTAATAGACAACATGGCTGAGGAAGCGTGTGCTTGATGCTGTATACCAATAATTCTCTTTCCGATCAGCAGCTGTACAGCTGTGATTCATACTCAGATACAGTGATATAAATACTCCGAGTGGTGCAGTGAGAGTAATATGGAAAAAGATGATCCAATGTGGGATCCGAGGTGCAGTGAGAGTAACAACGCTAAAGCAGTTATGGTATTTGGAATAGTTTGACCATTCTGTGGACCATTATATTGTTACAGGTTAATTACAATCAGAGGCATTAAACTAATAAACAATATGTGGTTAATTTCAGTGTATTTATAAAGCCATGTCAGGGATGTGGATCTAAAAAAGAAAGGATAACCACACAGGAACAGTGGCACTGCTTTGATGCTGGGTGCCGCCAGTCTACAAAGCCGAGCAGAGAACTTGTGTACGACAGGGTATGAGCTACCGTGGAAATGTGCGTGGCTTTACGCCAAGTTTAGGTTTTATACATTGCAATTTGAACATGGAAACGTTCTTACACAACATTTTTGTGCATACGCACCGTTTATACACGAGGCTCCAAGACATTTAATTGCAGTGCGAGACTTGACTGTACCATAAAGTGTACAACTGGTAGAAGGAGAGATTTTTCTTTAGAAAACTGTAATTTGCAAATAGAAGTGAGACTTCCATATTATAATGCTAGATCAATCTATGGGGTGCTTTATTACTTTTTAAACAGCATTAAACAGTAAGCTCCAGTAATCCCCTTATTTACTGGCCCCTGTAAATTTTATTCTAGGTTCTAAGACTCCAGAGCCCATAGTGGCAGAACAGGATACAAAGGTGGAAGTAATCATGAGTGAAGCTACAGCCTACGGTAGGGCATACTGAAGCCCACCCCAACACTGTTTCGCACCATACCAGTTCAGAATTACTCTTCAACCATATTTACACATCCTAATTATATGACAGGAAAATTGAAATACCTGGAAAAAATCTAGAAAGATGTGGGAAAGACACACAAATTATACACAAACACTAACTGGGCTGGGATTTGAACCCAGGATACTGGATCTGTGAGGCAGTACTTCAAAAAATTAAATAGGATATTGAATTTAAATAATAAATGCATATGTTAATAATTACCATATTAGGCAATCCTTGAAAAACAATAATTATTGTTTTAAGACAATATTATGTTTTATTCTTCAAATTTATTGAAGCCATGGTAAATTGGAGGTGAATCCTAGAAGAAACAAATTAGGGAAATAATATAATTTTGTATAACAAAGTAAGAGTTTTCACTGATTTAGGTTTGATATTTTGTTTATATTTTTGGAAAGCTATCGGATAACTTTATACAATGTTGTGCAGAAACAGAAAATTATTTGGTAAGTTGCAGCTGCAGCAGGTAGAGATGGCATACCCAAGCATACAAAACATGTGTAAATGGATACTCAAAATTTAAATAATAAAAATAATTATGAAAAGAAAACAAATCATAATACATTCTCACTATCAGCGTCTCTCTTAATTTTACAGTAGCTGCTTATTGTAATGAAGTAGTTACAGCAATTGGTGCTTAAATAATTAAATGTATTTGTGCCGTTGTTTTCTTTAAGTTTCTCTACTGATAAAAGCTACTAATTGTTTCACAAGGAAGATTAAGAATAAAAGTGTTTTGGGAAACAAAGAAAATGATACAAAAATGATTCTGATCTTTATAAATTATTAACTAATTGTATTTTATTTTATATGATGTTTCCTTGTTCTGCCACAATGGTATCAATAGGGCAGAAACCAAATCTGGAACTGATGTCGTTCTGCACTGACAGCTTGCTGTAATAAACATCAATGACATTTTTCATATAAGACGCTAACAGCTACATAATACGCTTACATTCTCATTGTCCTTGCACGTGCTCTGTATAACAAAAGTTAAAACTACTCGCACTTTTTCAGTTTCTGCATTCTAATAATTTTTCAAGCTTCCATTCAAAAATCATTGTGAATCCTTTCAAGCCATCAGCATTTCTGCTTTATGTTGTGTTTGCAACCAACTGTTTCAAATTTCTCTTGTTTGCTTTTTAGGACCACCATAGAGCACCAGATGATGTTGCATCACATTAAAAGAAGACATTTTTCGTTTAGCAAAGTGCTGCCTGCACTGGTTAGCAAAGTAATCAGAAATTGAAGGTCGAGAAATCAAACCCAAGCTAGAACAATTTAAACCACATCACTGTACTGCTGAAGAGAACAGAGGAAGAGAAGGATCGGGAGATAAAGGCAAGAGTCAAGAAACAAAGAGAGGGTCAAAATCAGGAATTCAGTACTAATGAGTCACACTGCTAAACCGAAGTCAGAGTCAGAAAACAGGATATGATAGTCGTAAACAAGAGATTCTTCAAGAAGGAAGACACATAAAATCTGAGTCTAAAATGGATCATGGACAATGAGATTAGCAAGACACAAGTTAAACAGGGTTGTGCCAGTGATGCAACATGATGCAACTTCCAGTGGGCACAGCCTAGAAACAGGGATCCACATCCAAAAAGTCCGTAGAAATATACAAAATGTCATTGTTGTGGGAATTCCAAAATTAAAATGCTAAAATAAAAAAATAACACAAAACAAGCTATTCATAAAAACTGAAAGCACCTTTAGGTCCCCGATATTTCGAAACCAAAATAAAAAACTAGAATAAAGAAAAATGTGTTCAGCCCCAAAAAACTATACAAACAGAAGTTATCCTAGTGGTCTTATTCAGCAACACAATAATTTTCTTGTTAATTATTACAATGAATGACAAAGACATATCAAATACATACTATATCGTGTACTAACTGAAATTCTTGGCATTGCCCAGGAGGAAAATAAAGTGTTTTTTTTAATTGTTTGAGAAAAATATAATTAAAAAAAATGACTTAAAAAATAAAAATAAATTAACAAACAATGAAGACTCACTAATGAGCTTGTCTTGTGGTTTTGTATGTATGTTATCATCCAGTTGGACCTCGTAACCAGCCAACTCTATTTAATTTCAAAACCAACAGGGATGCGGTGGTGCTCAAACATGAATGCTGGCAGTCACCTCCAGTTCGCCCTCTGGTGGTCGCACCGAATGTCAACTGGATGATAACATGCATACAAGATTGCAAGATCACCCCCCATCCTACCCAGAAGGGGGGAGGTTAGGATTTTTAGTCGACCAATGAGAAACATGTGTACCAGTTTCATGAAAATCGCTCCAACCATTCGGAAGTCATGCTGGAACATACATACATAGACAGACATTATAAAGATTTGGGGCAGCCACCCGTATATTGTTTTCCCGGCTGCAAAAGTTAATTTTGATGATGCACGATGTGCATAGAACAGAGTCCAAAATAGAACTGATCACAATAGCCCAAAGATGGGGACTTTAAAGGCCCATAGAGGAAATGAGGTCATCAAAAGGGCTGGAACCAGAAGTGACATCAGCAAACGGTTCGGCTTCAGAAGTGACGTCTTCTGAGGAGCCGGAACTTGCAGGATTTCATGGGAAAGGTCTCTAGGGAACTGAAAAAGACAGTCAGCGCACTCTGCTGCCCCCTGGTCAGATGTTTTATTACCTCCTACTCGCACGTGTGTGATAAACATGACATTGTTATTTGTCAAATGAAGGCTGTGGGTGGTAGAATTGACACTGTGATGAACCAGAATTAAAGGAATAACCATTAGCAGAGCCATAAAACAAGCAAGAAATCATAAGCAATGGAGTAATAGGAAGATCGGCAAGCCCAAAACGTAACCCAGAAACCATAATCAAAAAGTTAAGGCAAAAGTCAGTCACCAAGAACTCTTTTGAAGAAATTAATGAAAGAAAAAAGTTCTTAATCGGGGCCTGTATAACTAATCACAGTTTGTTGAGATGATCTTTATACAATTGTTCCGATAACATTATTTGTGCATTTGTGAAATAGCTACTGTAATAAAAAATGGCAACAGCTGAAAGTAAACAAAAATAAGGATGAACCTTTTAAAAATAAAGAATATAAATATGCAAAGTAACATGCTATAAAAACAAGAAGAAAAAGCATGAGTCAGGAAAGGAACTATAACAGAAGGATAACAGGGTGGAATTCAAAGTGTTACAGAGAAAAAATGTGTCTGACTATGGTGACTGCAAATTATCTTACTAATTAAATAAATAAATACTTAGGTGTATGGCTCTGTGAAGTGAACATGGGCTGGATTTAAAGAATGTATGGCGTACCGTTTGTTGAACCTTGTTAATCTGAATATGTGGATTTTTGTTGCACAAATAACTCATGTTAAATATTCCAACTGCAACTGCAAATCTTGCTTTTGTTTATAGCTTAATGCTAACTGCATATTATTGCTGTTTCCCTAATAATTTTGTTAAAGTTTAGCAATTACTAAACATTTCATTGAGATAAAGAGTACATTTTTTGGAAAGTTGTGTAGTGTGTTTATGCCTCTAAGGCAATTTAAAGTACAGCCATTCTGTTTTGCAAAATTGCTCCTAGTAAAATGTTAACAGTCACATGAGTTCTTAATGGTGAAATAACCAAATGGTATGAAGATTGTCAGGGTCAGTGTCTGCGGATAGATCTGCTCTTCTCATCTCCCATCCACAAGAAAACACCAGCTACTACCACAGTAAAGTAAGGAGCAAAGCAGTCCAGGTGTCTAGAGACAAATAATCAAATAGTAGCTTTGCGGCTAACAGGACTGTAAAGTAGCAGCTGTCTCACTAGTGGACTCTGAGCAAGTTGACTGTGCATCTGTGATACAAAAATAAAAAACAACTGCAATGTTCAAATTTCACAACAGCATGCTTAGTATCAGCTAAAGAAGTAAATGATCTAGGCCAAGATCTGACCTTAAAATACTGAATCAATCCTTTCTGTTTCCAACTTAATCTTGCCTTACCTCGAGCACCATTTTAAATAATGTACATGATAATACTAGAGCAGTACATTACTGACAGAGTTAACGTGATAACTGACCCGAGAAGAACTTTTAAATAGCCTTTTCTAATTATCATCTTAAATGACGACTATATACAAAATAACCCATTTGTGAAGAGAACTGGACGTGTTCAAGTGCATATTTAAACAATGATCATCTAACCGCATCGATCTGCTTCCAGTTTTCTCATGCAGATCTGTGCAGACACAGAAGGTAGCCACTTTAACAAAAATAGCTTGCAGCCAATCTTCTTAGTATAAGAACACAATGTGATAATGATACACATGCTCTCCAAGTACGCTGAACACATATTCACTGTTACAGTCGCTAGGTGTATCTGTTCTAATTTGCACTCAAGATCCGTCAATTGACGATGTAATGGTTGATGGCTTTCTTGACAATCTGCCAATACATTTTTATTTTATACAGTGCTTTCCACAAGGATATCCTAATAACCTAACTTGTATGTTTCAGCAAGGGTTTATTCTCTGACTTAAATATATTTTTGTAGTACTTTGCATATTCAATTTTTCAATTATTCTTTTTCAAGGATTGTGTTGTTCTTTAATTATTACTAGCCAACCCGCGGCGTACCATACGCCGCATAATCAGGCCGGTTTTTTAATGATTTTTAAGCACAGGGAGCAAATTAACATGTAAAAAAATGGTAATGTAATAAATCAGCAAGAAAAGCAACATTGTAACAATGCAGGGAATGAACCAACACACAATCGTCCGTGACTGAAAACTGGCGGACCGCCATCGCTCATGTGCCCACCTCCAACTCGTCACTTGAGTCGTTGTCGTCTTTGCACAGTCCAGATGCACCTGTGACTAACGTAGACTTTCCGTGTTCCTGCAGGAGCATCTAAGAAGACGCATGTTTGTCGCGGATGCACATTGCTGTATGTAGCGTGTAAAACAGTTTGCTATGGTGCACGCGGTCGTGGTTTTTAAAGACTGCTTACTTCATTGTGTTTTAACCTCAGTTGTAAAGGATTGTTTTAAGGATCCCATGGGATACCCCTCACAAACCATTTTACATGCTGCATATGGCGATTCACCTCCGGCATGGCTCCTTCCTGCGTGCGCCATAGGTGTCTTACTTGTCGGCGGCTTAGTGAATCCATGCCCCTTCCGGTGTGCTTTCCATGGTTGTCTTGCCTTAGTGAATTATATATATAGATTTGGTGTTTATGTATGATATATACAATGAATTCACAAAGTATTCAGACCGCTTCAGAACACTTTCTGCATACTTTATTGTGCTGTAATTTAAAATTTAAATGGATACATGTGGAATTGGGCGGCACGGTGGCGCTGCTGCCTCACAGTAAGGAGACCTGGGTTCGCTTCCCGGGTCCTCCCTGCGTGGAGTTTGCATGTACTCCCCGTGTCTGCATGGATTTCCTCCGGGTGCTCTGGTTTCCTCCCACGGTCCAAAGTCATGCAGGTTAGGTGCATTGGCGAACCTAGATTGTCCCTAGTGTGTGCTTGGTGTGTGGGTGTGTGTGTGCTCTGTGGTGGGCTGGCATCCTGCCTGGGGATTTGTTCCTGCCTGGCGCCTTGTGCTGGCTGGGATTGGCTCCAGAAGACTCCCGTGACCCTGTGTTAGGATATAGTGGGTTAGGAAATGACTGACTGACTGACATGTGGAATTTTTGCCCATCTACACTCAATAACCCCATAATGGCAAGGTGAAACCATGTTTTGAAAAAGTTTCTGCAGATTTATTAATGAAACTGAAATCTTTAGTATATTCATATTAGTATTCATTCCCATTTTTATGGCACTGCGAATTGTGGTCAGGTGCACCCTGTTTGCTTTAATTTTCCTTGTGATGTGTCTAGAATTTAATTAATTGGACTTCGTTTAGAAAGGCACACACCTCTGTATATGAGGTCCCACAATTCCCACTGCACATCAGGACAAAAACCAAGTCATGAAGTCCAAGGAACTCTCTGTAGACCTCCATGATCAAATTGTGGTGAGTAATAGTTCATGGTAAGCACAGAAAGTGATTTCTAAAGCTTTGGCTGTCCCCTGGAGCACAGTGGTCTCAGATTGGAACCACTTGCACTCCTTGGGTTGGCTTTCTAGGCAAACTGAGTAACCAAGCAAGAAGGGCCTTAACCAGGTCGGTGACCATATACCAAACAGTCACTCTAACAGAGCAGAAGAAGTCCTCTGCTGAGAGGGAAGAACCTGTCCGAAGGATGGCTATCTCAGCAGCATTCCACCCATCAGACGTTAATGGTCGAGTGGCTAGCTGGAAACTCTTCTTGAGTAAAACTTTGCCAAACAGCATTTAAGAGTATGAGGAAAAATACTTTAGTCTGATTAGACAAAAATGGAACTGTTTGGGCAGAACTCCAAGCATTATGTCAGGTGAAGACCAGGCACTGCTCCTCACCTGTAGGGTGAAGTATAGGGTGAAGTATGGTGGTAGCAGTATCAAGCTATAGGGTGCTTCTCAGTGGCATGGAGAGTGAGCCTGGTCAGAATGGAGGGTAGGATGAATACAGCCATGGAATTTGACTTATTTTTCTTTTTTTTTTTAATCCCATAGATGTTTTTCACATAGTTTGTAGTTGTACAGCACTGGTCACCATTGGGTGTTTTAAAATCATAAAGTCTCTCTCTGTTCTGCATGAAAACTTGAGATTAAAATTTTTTCCTGACATCACTACAAACTACATTGGGTAAATAATCTACCAAATGAGTAGGCAATATATAGTAAATGAGGGGGTGAAGGTGCAAGTTGAGTGTGGATCAATAAGGTGGGGTTTGGAGGGTGTTGGTGATAAAGTCTTTTTAATTATATAGGTGTCCTTCTTTTTAAGCCCACATATGCTGGACTCATGTCCAAATGTCTTTTCGCTTGTGAGCCATGATCCAACCAGCTATCTGGCACTTTTAGTATTGGCCCTGAATTTTACTTAGGAGTTTTTCCTTGTCTTCTTAGAGAGTCAAGGCTTGGGGGCTGTCAAAAGGCAGGGCCTGTTAAAGCCCATTGTGGCACTTCTAGCGTGATTTGGGGCTATATAAAAATAAACTGTATTGTATTGTATTGTACTTGCACCATGTCCCGGTTAAACGTGTGTCCAGTTGAACTTGCATGTGTGTATATCAGAGATTGTGGTTCCTTCCTTCTGAGAGCATTGTGATGTTCCTGAATGTTTGTTTGTCCCACGTATACCGCTGGGCACACACTGTACGGTATATTGCATACTGTGTCCTGTGTCACTAATACAGATTTATTGCTTTTGGAGTCAAAAAGAAAAGTCTGCACTTGCAAAAAGATTAAAGAATCCCTATACAATTTTACAAAAAAAGAACATTCATAACATTAGGTCTATTGAATAAAGTGTCTGAAAGTGAGAATAGGGTCACCATAAGACAAAAAACAACGCCCTAATGAGTTCTGCAGTTTAGGGTTCAAAAACCTCATAAACGATGGATAAGCTATAACCTTTGTATCTTCCTTAAAATTTGAAAGAAATTTCATTTTTATTCTGGACAGGTAATACTGAAGTCTATAAAATGTTTGCATGATAGGCCTATAATGTCTGGTGCTCCCACCCCCAATGAGTGCTACTGGCCAGTAAGTGGACAAGGGCTTTCTGTCATCCTGTCCCCATCTACTTTTTATTGGAATTGTGCTACCCAGTAACAAAAAACACTGCCCTTTACTGAATTCTCCAGTACTCCCTCCCAACCCGGGTAGCTTTTTCTTTCTCATTCCTATTATGATCAGAATTTTCATTGCCACCCAAACCATGCAATACATTAAAAATCACATTAATCCGAAAACATCTTACTGTAAAACTGGAATGGAATCCTGCATGTTTTTTTCAAGCTTTTCCATTGCCTTTGCAGAATCTTGGTAGTCTTTTGTCTTTTGTTTTAAATCTTCAATTCTTTCCAATATAACATTTAGCTCCTTAGCCACCTTATTGTGTTTTTCCTATTTTGGAAGAAACATATAAATTATTAGCCATTCTATAGTTAAATGATTTGAAAGCATATAAATGGCCTTCTATACAGAAATATGTAAAATAGTACTATACTAAAATGTCAACTTTATTAAAAGCAAAACATACATATATTTATATATTCAAAATATGTGCATAATGGTGTGCTGCATTAGTAATTTAGACATGAACAGAAAAGTGCCATAACGACATGCTAGTGCTGTTTAAGACGTGATAAACTGAATGCTCCCCTCTTCCATTGCTGCATCTTCAGTATTATGCACTTGATATATCATTAACAAGAAGATGCCATCTACTGTGCAGCAGTGCAAAAAGCAGCTAATCACAATTACTACTGCCCACTATTTACTAATGTCAGAACAGTTCTTACTTAAGCAGCAGCTACAGATAATTAAGAAGAAATTTGCACAGAAGGTCACTTAAGAAAGTAGAATTCTTAATCATTAGTTCATTATAAAAGCTATCCATTTCTCAAAACCTGCATATTTTAGAGTTAACATTTAAATATTTTATAACAGCTATTGTTTACATTTTTTCTGCTATCAAAAGGCAATGAAGATATTATTACATTAATTATTATGTTGGTCTTCCTTTCTCTGCCGAGGTAAACAATCCTTTCAGCTTCATTAAACTGGCACGGTGCGCTTGTAACCCACTATACATATCGTGAACTTCTCAACAGTAACACATGAGTTTCAGGCTGTCTGTATAACACAGATTTACAACAGACTTATGCAGCCATCCTCTGCACTTCAGAGACGACCTGGCGGGTATGATAATTTTGAGATGTTGAAATCTGAATTTTTTCATGCCAAATAATCTGTTTATAAGGAATTTGAACCCAGAATTAGAACAGACTGCTGATTGTAAGAAAAAAATGGAATACAGTGAATATCTGGAGGAGGGTGGTGGTCTGACGCTTTTTTGAGGTCAACTTTATATGATTTAAGATTAGAGTATTGGCATGCATATCTCACCAGGAATAAGGATGCTCACTTGGTCATTCTGTTTTTCTTTCCACAGTAAACTGTCACAAGCACTGAATGCCATTTTATAACATATGTTATATTTCAGCAGAGGCCTATTCTGCAACATTGTTAATGATAATAATAATAATGACACATTTTATTTATATAGCGCCTTTCCCATACTCAAGACGCTTAAAACAAAATGATAGTTTCTACAAATAACAATTAACAAATAAACTCAAGATATACAAAATCATTAAATAGAAAAAAAAGAATAAACCAGAATAGAATCCTAAATTCAATACTAACAGAAATGCCTGAACAAATCACATAATTTATGATACAACACACACAGAAATTAACTTGAGCATCTGGCAGGGAGGTTATGCAAAAGAAGGGGCAGAATGTTAGGTTAAATTCAAAGCCTTCCTGAACAGATGAGTTTTAAGTTGTTTTTTAAAGGAATGACTGGAGTCAGCTGATCTAATTAATTTTAGGAGGTCATTCCAAAGTTTGGGTGCTATACAGCTGAAGGCCCGATCACCCACAAAGTGCAGGGTAGTGTGGGTCACAACAAGATTGCCAGAATCAGAAGACCTTAGTGGGTGAACAGGAGCAGTGATGGAGAAGATCAGTGATGTAGTCTGGTGCGAGGCCATTTAAAGCTTTGCAGGTTAATAATTGAATTTTATATACAATCCTGTAAGACACAGGGAATCAGTGAAGATGAAGCAGGATGGGTGGAAAGTGCTCGCTGTTGCTGTTTCACGTAAGGACTCTTGCAGCTGAGTTTTAAATCAACTGGAGATGTGATATAAGATTTGAAGGGGCACCTACCAGTAGGGAGTTACAAAAATCGATGTGGGATGTGATAAAAGCATGGACAAGTTTCTCAGCATTAGAATAGGAGAGGAAAGAGCGAACACAAGATATGTTACGCAGGTGAAAGTAAGAAAGTTTCTTAATGTGGTTTATGTGGGTGGAATAAGAAAGAGAGGAATCAAAAATGACACCAAGATTCCTTGCATTAGAAGAAGGTCTAATGAGATTGCCATCAAGAGAAATGAAAAAGAGCTCATTGTCTTAAGTTGTGCCTTAGTGCCAATTTGCAGGAGTTTAGTTTTGTTGCAATTTAATTTTGAAGAGTTCGGCTCCATCCAGGTTTTAATTTCACTGAGTCAAGTTGTGAGTTTTGAGTCAAGAAAGCCCTGTCGAAGTTTTACTTTTAACACTGAAACAGAATTAAGTATGATCTGCATAAAAATGAAAGCCCAGTCCATAGCTATGAATGATATGGCCGAGGGGAAGCATGTAGACACAGAAGAGGGTGGAGGACAGAGCCCTGAGTCTCTCCTTGTGTGACCGGCGCTGAGCTGGATCTACTGTGGCCAAAACTAAAACCAACAAACTTGTATCTATCAGTCAGATAACACTTAAACCCCTGGCCAGAAATCTCCAGAATGTTCTCCAAGAATTGTTCACAAGACATGGTCATCTGTTGTTTTGAGAGGGTGATAATCTCATAGTACAGAGTTTTTCAGAATTTGTTTCTGGATCTTCCTTGTGTCAGTTGATTTACATTGCAAAAAATTTAGCAACCAGAGGAGCAATGTCTACCTTTGTGACAACAATGATGCCATAAACCCAAAAAATGACTCCTAGTTCAAGTGAAATTGTTGGTATTGTTTGTTTCTGCATTTAATGCACTAATACAAATATTTCTCTCTTTGTGTTACTTTAGTATGGAATTTAGCACAGATATTTGCATTTTACTCATAGCCATTGAATAGATATCCTAAGGTTATATGTGAAGCATATGCTTACTGTTACCTATAGTTTCCAAAAATGAATGGAAAGCGACTCGTGAAAAAAGTTTAAAGAAGTGAGCAGACATTGCAGAAAAGCAGTGCTTGAAGTGGAAACTAGTAATTGTTGACAGCCTGTTATTATCGATTTCTTGTTCCTTCTCGCAAGGCATTGCAAATTTTACACATTTTCTAAACCGAGCATGGGAAGGGGTCCACCTCAGAGATTTGAGCATGCTCTTTTGCATATACGAGGTGTGGCAGAAAAGTAATGAGACTGGCAACACTGCAAGCGATCTGGCAACGCTGCGTTGTTTTCCTTGATAGAGCACGTGTATCAGTAACCTCCGATAGCTCAGTGCGAGTTTCAACTCCTTCCATTAACTACTTGATTTTTGTGACTGCTATTAGCGAAGTTGTGTTTTTTGGTTGTGCGTCACGCAAAATGGAACAGCGGAATTTGGAGCAACCTTGTGCCATTAAACGGCAAGTGTGACGTTTGAAAAGTTAAAACAGGCCTATGGGGAACATTCTTTATCCCGAGCTCAAGTTTTTCGCTGGCACAAATCATTTTTGGAAGGCAAAAAACACGTTGAAGATGAACACCGTTCAGGGAGGACTTCAACTTCGAAAACCAATGAAAACATCGAACGTGTGAACACTCTTGTGATATCAGACCGTCGTTTAACATTAAGAATGTTGAGTGAACAATTAAATTTGAACAGATTTACCGTTCATCAAATTTTGACTGAACATTTGCACATGCGAAAGGTCTGTGCCAAAATGGTGCCGAAAAACTGCCCTCTCCATAACAGAATTTTTGACCTCAAAAGGCATTCCTGTGGTTCCCCAGCCCCCTTATTCACCTGACCTCAGTCCGTGTGACTTTTCCTTTTCCTAAACTGAAAAACGTCCTCAAAGGACGTCATTTCGGGACTTTAGAAAACATCCAAAAGAGTGTAACAGACATGCTGAAGACCATACCGGTAGCGCTGCTACCAACAGTGGGAACAACGTCTCCATCGGTATGTAGCTGCCCACGGGAACTACTTTGAAGGGGATAACATTGATGTTTGAAAAAAATAAAAACTTTGGTAAATAAAAAATCAGTCTCATTACTTTTCTGCCACACCTCGTATTACAGTACCTTGAAGAGCAGGGGGAGTTTTACCCCTCTGAGTTTCAAGTACGCTAAGAGAGTCGTCCCTCTTGGGGGTCAGAGTGAGAAGTTCTGTTATGTTACCTTTTAATGTCGGGACTCCTCTGTTTAAACGAAATAAAGTCGATACACCATATCTGTGTGAACCAGCAAACTTCAAGCACTGATTTTAAGGCAAAATCAGCCCCTTAACTACTTAAGAAAGGGCTAAGTGTTACTGCATTATCTTTCATTTAGCTTGTTGGGAATGTTTATTCACAAGTTTTATTAAAATCTTCTTTAAAATTGCAATTTTACCTAGAAAGTTTTTCTCTCATTGGAATGGTTTTATATTTAAAAGTCAACTACTACACAAATGAGAAATATAAACTTAAAGGAACACTCCATCCAAAAATAATATTCTTATAGTTTACTTACCCCATGCAGTTAGTAGTAAACACTGAAAAAAAAAATTTAAACTCATGTTTTCATGCAAAATGAGGATAACAAAGTGTTTGATGGAACAGGTGTCTATAGTTATCAACTAGCCCTGGACAGTAGCAAACAATATCAAAATCATTAAAAAAGAATTCTACATTACTCATGTTACACAATTCACATATGAAACTATCAAGTTGCATACCCTCAACATCCAAAACATATGTATTTTTTCTAAAGTATTTTGAAATAAACCACTTAGGAAAGCTTTCATGAATGAAAAGTGGAACATGCTCAGATGTGACCAAGCTTTTGAAATGAAGATCAGCAACTTCATTAGTTAGGAGTCCAGCCCAGTAACTGCTTATTCATTGGATAAAATTGTGGTTCACATAGTGACCCAAAATTTGCGGGATAGACATATGAGCGGCGACAAAATAGCGCCCATTAAAACACTGTGTCAAAATCGCGCCAACAAAATCACGCAGATGAAATAGCGCCGACAAAATCGCGAAAGTTTCATTAAATATGAATTACTAGTTTAAAGCATATATAATAATGTTTATTTTAGAAGTCAATATTATGAGACACGGCACGCAGATAGTCCTTAAGATCACGCCATGCATATGTAGGAAGAATTGCAGAAAGTCGTCTTGATAGTTGAGCGTATTTAGACTTGCTGGCTGCCTGACTGCTGGTAATTCCGCTTTGTATACAACGCGTTATGCCAACCCTCGACATTCCCTGTGTTACATATTGCACGGCCATATCATGGCCATCATACTCACTCTTGATATCCGAAGGAACATTGTGTCTTATGTTTTGAATAACTGGGACAGGTTCAAGGTGTGGACTGATGACGGTACAGGAGATAATTATACTACACAGGGGCACTATAACAGTGAAATGCTTAAGCCTTCACCTATGGTTCTGCATGTGAGTTGATGGCTGCCGCTGAATTGTTCGGTTGTCGCTTTCAAGTGTACCAAAATGGCCAAATATTTTACACCTTTGGACAACCGCCAATGCTTCTTAAACATCTTAGATTCACAGGTGACGATTTGAGTAGTGGACACTTTGATGTTTATGAATGTTTAAACTCTCAAAAGCTGGATGTGAAGTTATCGAAACCGGTTGTATGCTTATAATACTTGACAGATGTTGAATGTCACTTCAACACAAAAAATCCTGCAAATACTGTTGTAATTGAAACAAACCATGAAACTCAAACCGATTATGACAGCAGCAATCCAAGCTGTGAGATCTGAGGCAAGATTGCTTTTCACATGGCCAACTGTATGTTGCATGCTCAAAAGTAAGCTCAGCGCACACCTTGGTCATATTACAACTGGAGGGCCGAACTGACAACATGTTATATTTTCCCTCAGTTTAAAAAGGTTTACTTTTCTTCTTAATAAAAATTTTAAGGCAGTACTTCGCCGCTGTGAAGCGCAGGTATTTTGCTAGTCTATACTAATAAAAGGCAAAGCCCTCACTGACTGACTCACTCACTCACTCATCACTAATTCTCCAACTTCTCGTGTAGGTAGAAGGCTAAAATTTGGCAGGCTCATTCCTTACAGCTTACTTACAAAAGCTAAGCAGGTTTCATTTCGATATTCTACGTGTAACGGTCATAACTGAATCCTACTTACGTACATATATACGGCCATAGCCTGCAGCTTGGTCACCGTGTGAGGCGGAGTTGCGTCACCCATCACCACGCCTCCCACGTAGTTGGCTGCCTGCCTTTATTGCGTCCCCCTTACCTACGCCTCCCACGTAATTGAGTGCCTGCCCATATAAGGCCGTCTGTCAGCAGCAATCCAATAGAAACGCTGCCGTTACGAGGCGTTTGTAATGCCTAAGATGAATACGATATTCGTGAGATACAAGTTTAGTGAGAAGACGCAAGGTATAAATGAGACTTTTGATCACTTTGTAATGGAGTTAAAATTGCTGGTGAAGGACTGTGCTTATGCAAAGGTTTGGCACAAACTCAGCAAAAGTGCGAGAGAAACTTTTAAGTGCCGGGTCTGAGCTAACATTAAATAAAGCCGTGGACATCGCAAGATCGCACAAGATAGCACAAGCACAGCTGAGAACCTTCAATGCTTGTACTCCGAGCCTCTCATGTGAACTGACTGTGAACGCAGTACGCAGACAACAAGCAAGAGCTCCAAAGAGCGCTGAAATGTATTACACAATTGACAAGGCAGCAAAAGAATATGAAGCGAATAACGCATACAAGCATATTCATAAGTGCAGGTACTGCAGAAACAAAGCACACGGTGGAAAAAGTCAATGTCCAGCTAAAGGAAGACAGTGTAAAAAATGTGGTAAATTGAACCACTTCGCTAAAGTTTGCAGGACTGGGAAAGGTAAACCCATGCATGCAGTGTGTGATGTCTCAGATAAAGAGAAAATCCTTGATGACAGCAACACTCATACCAGTCACAAAACAATTACATTGACAATCATGTTACGTCATTTTTAAAATGTTTCCTTTTCTTTTTCATAACTTGTTTAACACACTACTTCTCCGCTGCGAAGCGCGGGTATTTTGCTATTCATAATAAAATGCAGTACTGCACAAACACAACAACTTGACTAGGAATTTCTCTGCAAGTTTTAGTATTGTACTGTATCTTTCTAGATCCATATTTAAAAAAAGACAACTAGTACAGGAAAGAAGGAAACTGACATGAACAAAGAAATATAAAAAGGGGTAACATTTTATGGGAAAAAATAAGCTTAACATTCAGCACATCACCTCCAATTCCTTCATTGCACTTTGTAGTTTTTTCTTCTTTTCACCAAGAAACTCTTCAGTGGATTGATGCTTTTTCAAAAGTTCTTGAATAGCATTCTTCAAAAAGGTACTTTTCTAAAAATAGAAATATAAACACAATAGAGTGGGCTTGCTTATTGCAGTATAAAGGAAACAAAAAAGTACTGTAGATTAAAGCATCAGAGATAATTTAATTGAAATGTTTACCTTATAATACAACATTATACAATGAATTAAATTAAGTAGGACTAATATTTGATTCAAATACATTTAATCCAACAATCACCAATAAAAGGAGCAAAATGACCTAATAATATCAAGGAAAGATTAATTGAATATGTATTACAAGAAATCACTGCAAAAAAAAAAGTTGAGCTCACAGACTTTTATGTATAATCTGTTAGTAACTCAGAAAATACTTTTGTGGTAAAATTTGCTGAACTATTTCAGTTTTAGGTTTGTCATTATACATTTGTCAGTCCATATTATTAGAAGTAACATGGCCCATGTACGCAAGACAGTTCTATTTTTGAAAGTTAGAGCATTACTGTTGATAGATCTTTAGATCTGAAACCTTGATGATTATTCAGATGTAAAACTGAGGTCATCACTGACGATCATATTATCCAGCAGCAACTCTGCTATGAATCCTAATTTTAACTTAGTTTCTTTATAATAAAAGAGGTAACAATACTGACCTTAATGTAGGGATGTAAGAATGGAAAAACCCTTAATGTTGTTTAAAGTACCCTTGTGAGTTCATGGAAAATCTCATGCCCACCCCAGACTGTATTTATTTTGACAGTATGATTCAAACTGGAGTTTTATCTATCCCTTGAACTTTAGAGATTTTCCAAACCTAAAGTCTTCTTTACATTTTTACAGTCGTTTATGAGTTTTGTTTTTTTTTAATCGTTATGTGATGCCCCTGCAGGACCCATCTACTGTATAACTGACCAAGTCGCCCGACCATGGGGTACGCACAACAGAGCCCCGCCCGCCAACTATAACCCTCCTACCGCGTCATGGGATACGCACGACAGAGCCCCACCCGCCAACTCTAACCCTCCTCCCGTGTCCACCCTCGCTGTCAAGGTATGCGCACTGACTGCTCATGTGCCCGCCCCCAACCTCACCAAACACATCCTCAGTCACTTTGGTCTCTGCTACAGTCCATATGCACCTCTGAGCCATGTTGACTTTTCATTGTTCTTTTCGGTTCCGGCTGCTTTTCTATATATATAATCGACGATGTCATGTGCCCGCCCCCAACACCTCACCAAACACATGTTTATACGCTGCATACAGCGATTCCCATCCATGACAAACATGCTTCTTCTTAGATGGTCCTGCAGGAACAGGGAAAACCTTTGTCTACAAAACCCTGATTCATACCATCAGAGCTAGGAAGCTAGGACCATCGTCCTGCTTCCACCTCAAAACCGGTCCCGCCCACACACAGCCGATATGCCATTTCTCGCCAAGCTTCTGTAGTCGCTTACAAAATAAAGCAAACTCTACATGCAGCGAAAATTGACTTATCCAGCTAGATTCCATGCTCAGAACAATCAAACCCTTTGCTAAATCATACAAATACATGAATGAAATCGCTCAGTCCAATCCAACAGCATCTGTACGAATGCTTTTTGAGAAAAACCCTAGGCAGGATTTACAATGATACAATGCTCCAACATGTCACACCAATGTTGCAGCGATTTTCGTCGGAGAAGATGGTAAACTGCATCTGTCCCACAGGTAACTCCTGTAAACAGATTTCCATGCTCAATATGAATTGCGATCCTATGGTTTACCCACTTTTATTCCCTTAAATAGACATTGGCTGGCACAAAGATTTACAACATGTTCCCGATAAAAGAACCGCCGATCAACAAGATTTGCGCGTGGAACAATACAAAGGACTGTCAGACGCACTGCAAGCAAACGCTGAAAATAACAACGTACGTGTAGGCAAAATGATCATATTACCGTCCACATTTCCAGGAAGTTCAAGATAATTGCAACAAAACTAGCAGGATGCCATGGCCATAGTATTTCGGAAAGCTTAATTTATTTATCACTTTCACATGTAATCCTGCTTGGCCGGAAATTCTACATGCACTGTCAGACACCCAAAGACCAGAGCACGGACCTGATATTGTAGTACGAGTCTTTTGGATTAAGCTCCAGGAATTACTTAGAGACATTCTACAACAACATCTTTTTGAGGTTGTTATTGATTATAATTACGTAATCGAATTTCAGAAGCGCGGACTTCCTCATACCCACATGCTGTTTACTCTTCACAATAATTCTAACAACCAGTCTTCAGCCACGGTCAGTTGTACGTGGTTTTTTCTAGGGTTAGATCTTTCGACTCATTATCTGTCGTCACCACCAAAACACCTATTCACAACTACGTCTTTCAAGAAGTATTTATTTCTTCTTGATTTCTGAATTCCTTTCTCATCGTTTCCCGTTCCTGTTCTTACACTGCCGTATGCTACGGCGTGCGTCGGCTAGTGCAATAATACTTTTATTCTAATAGTAGGATGCATTGCTAGCCAATTATGTCAACCAAACTATTCAAAATGTGAGCGCAAATTATCCCTTTAATTAGAATTTATTAGTGGGATAATATTTTTTTCATCCCAAAACTGCCTGTTTCATCATGAAAAAAATCTGATCAAATTAAAAAATACAGTCAATCTTTAAATTTTGTGGGGATTATGTTTTTAGGAAATGGCACAAAAAGTCAAAAATGCAAATGTTAAGACATTGAACTCATGGGAAAAAGGGTGTTAGGTTCCCTTGACCACCAAACTGTAATCTTTCACTAGAGATTGCTCAAAATACACTTTTCTACATAGAATTATTTATAACAAAACATTATATATGATAATATTCACTTTTCATAACATGCTAACCAGTGAAAGACGCAGACACTGCTGAGGTGTCAACATCACCATCGACACTCTTTCCTTCATAGCTGGCACTGCAGGGTTTGAAGGACACACCAACTTGAAACAATCCGTCAGCAACATTTGCTTTGTGTGCTGCTTGAGATCCTTAAAGATATCGCAGTATGTGAGCATATTGGACATGAGCTGACATTTTTGAGGTTTAACCTTGAGACTGCAATCAATAATGAGGTCAACAACCTCGAAAGCTCTAGTCGCCTAGTCGATTCATTAATGTCAAACTCACAACCGACAGTGGCAGCTGACATTATCTAACACCTTTAGTTTCTCACTAAGCCATATCACTAACTTTGCACACTTGGGCTTAGTGCTTGAAGGACTTGCACTGCACTTTGAGGGCATGATTGCAACACAAAACGTGATACTTTAAACAAAATAATAAAAATATGCAACAAATGCACGGGGAACTATTTAATTTACAACAGTAGTGTGAACCAGTGATGCATCCAGTAGGATACTAGCCACTCCTCAAATTTGCGTGTATTGTGCCTCTCATTTTTTTCTTAACAGTGCATAAGCACCCTGCAATATGTGAAACTTGCTAGCACGAAAGTAAAAAAGAGTTTACAAAAAAAAAGTTCTGAAATTTAAATGCGCAAATGTTGAGGATTGACTGTACATAATAACTCAGACAATCTGCTGGGGGCAAATACTTTTCCATGACAGCTATGATGTCCTTTTAAAATACTTTTTAAGGACTTATATATACAGCATACTATAGATTGTGTCTGTCTGTCAGTTGATTACTCGCAAACT